>NC_060175.1:67427634-67527634 GCF_021184085.1 Oncorhynchus gorbuscha | reverse complement strand
AATTCAGCGGCGGGGGCAGTTTTTTTCTTGAGCGGACGGTCGGGGGGCCCGGAACATATTTACAAATCATTTGTAGACTGCAAATTGATCGCAAGGAGCCCAAACAGATATAATATTTGACTAAAACATAATCATTTCAAACCAATCACTTGGAGTTGATTTCCTGGTAGTTTTATTATATTTTTAAGTCCAAAAATGAAGATGCCCAAAAATAAATACAAATAAATGTCGTTTTTATTGCTCAGAGAACATCCGCGGCCTGTGACGCTAGTTGGGGAACCCTGATCAAGACCTATGGGTGACCAGCCCTGAAAGACTGGCTTTAGGAGTGAGTCTAGAAAAAGGTGAGGGAGGCAAGGAAGGAAGGAAGGAAGGAAGGAAGGAAGGAAGGAAGGAAGGAAGGAAGGAAGGAAGGAAGGAAGGAAGGAAGGAAGGAAGGAAGGAAGGAAGGCAGAGGAGGCAGAGAGGAGGGCAGGTCTATTACAATACTCACATCTACCTGACTGAGAATGATGTCGACTACGCTGCCGATCACCACCAGGGCATCGAAGACGTTCCAGGCGTCTCCAAAATACCCCTACAGGCCAGGGTACAGAGCGCACCGCAGGGGGAGGTAGGGAGAGGGGTAGGAGGGTCAGTGGAGGGTAAGAAGTAGAGAGGGAAAGGGTGAGCGGGGGAGGGGGGGATGTTAAGGTCAATACTACAGGGGGAAATGCTTGACAGAAAGACAGGGGGATGAGAGGAGTGAGAGGGGTGAGTTAACTGGTCTATGATGCAAGCTGAGAGGCACCCTGGGTCTGACTGACTCACCCTGGGTCTGACTGACTCACCCTGGGTCTGACTGACTCACCCTGGGTCTGAAGGCAATCAGTTTGAGGATCATCTCTACTGTGAAGACGCCAGTGAAGACCATGTTGAGGACGTCCATGGCGTAGTTGAACAGGTGGGACTGGCCATAGTGCTGAGGAAATGGAGAGAGAGGGAGAGAGGGGGGGGGGGTCGGAGGATGAGAGAGAAAGGGGCATTGAAGAGCAGAAAGAAGGATGATGAGATGGGACTGAGGTACTGACATATATATATGTACACACTGCTCAAAAAAAATAAAGGGAACACTAAAATAACACATCCTAGATCTGAATGAATGAAATATTCTTATTAAATACTTTTTTCTTTACATAGTTGAATGTGCTGACAACAAAATCAAACAAAAATGATCAATGGAAATCAAATTTATCAACCCATGGAGGTCTGGATTTGGAATGACACTCAAAATTAAAGTGGAAAGCCACACTACAGGCTGATCAATCAGTGTAGCTTCCTAAGTGGACAGTTTGATTTCACAGAAGTGTTGTGTTGTTTAAGTGTTCCCTTTATTTTTTTGAGCAGTGTATATATATATATATATATGGGTTAACGAGTCTGACAAAGTGTCACAGAACACAGAGAGACACAGAGGGACAGAGAAATAGACCCCGACACAGAGACACAGAGGGACAGAGAAATAGACTCAGACACAGATACACATATTGGGACAGAGAAATAGACCCAGGCACAGAGACAGAGAGAGAACAGAGAGTGGGCTATAGAAGGTTACGGGGGCTATAGAGGGCTAAATAGGCCTATAGAGGGCTACAGAGGGCTATTTAGAGCTATAGTGGTCTATTTAGAGCTATAGAGGGCTAAATAGGCATATAGAGGGCTATTTAGAGCTATAGATGTCATGTTTTGTCATTGATTATCATGTCTTGTCCCTGTGCTTCCCCTTCTATTCGTTTCCCTCTGCTGGTCTTATTAGGTTCTTTCCCTCTTTCTATCCCTTTCTCTCCCCCTCCCTCTCTCCCTCTCTCGCTCTCTCTCTCTATCGTTCCGTTCCTGCTCCCAGCTGTTCCTCATTCTCCTAACTACCCCATTTACTCTTTCACACCTGTCCCCTATTTTGCCCTCTGATTAGAGTCCCTATTTCTCCCTCTGTTTTCCGCTTCTGTCCTTGTCGGATCCTTGTTTGATGTTTGCTGTTCTATGTCCTCGTTCCGTCCTGTCATGTTTTTTGCCTTCTTCAGATGCTGCGTGTGAGCAGGTGTCTAGATCAGCTACGGCCTGCGCCTTCCCGAAGCGACCTGCAGTCTGTGGTCGCATCTTCAGTTGTTCCCCTCTACTGACTAGAGGGTTTCAGTATTCCTGTTTTGACTTGGAATAAACTCTGTTTCTGTAAAGTCGCTTTTGGGTCCTCATTCACCGGCATAACAATAGAGGGCTATATATGGCTATTTAGAGCTATAGTGGTCTATTTAGAGCTATAGAGGGCTAAATAGGCATATAGTGGTCTATAGGGGGCTATATAGGCATATAGAGGGCTATAGAAGGCTATAGGGGGCTATTTAGAGCTATAGAGGGCTATATAGGCCTATAGAGGGCTACATAGGGCTATTTAGAGCTATAGAGGGCGATTTAGAGCTATAGAGGGCTATATAGGCCTATAGAGGGCTACATAGGGCTATTTAGAGCTATAGAGGGCGATTTAGAGCTATAGAGGGCTATATAGGCATATAGAGGGCTATTTAGAGCTATAGAGGGCTATATAGGCATATGGAGGGCTATAGAATACTATAGGGGGCTATATAGGGCTACAGAGGGCTATATAGAGCTATAGAGGGCTATATAGGGATATTTAGAGCTATAGAGGGCTATATAGGCATATAGAGGGCTATAGAATACTATAGGGGGCTATATAGGGCTACAGAGGGCTATATAGAGCTATAGAGGGCTATATAGGGATATTTAGAGCTATAGAGGGCTATATAGGCATATAGAGGTCTATAGGGGGCTATATAGGCATATAGGGGGCTATATAGGCATATAGAGGGCTATAGAAGGCTATATGGGGCTATAATGAGCTATTTAGAGCTATATAGGGATATTTAGAGCTATAGAGGGCTATATAGGCATATAGAGGGCTACAGAGGGCTATTTAGAGCTATAGGGGGCTATATAGGGATATTTAGAGCTATAGGGGGCTACATAGGCATATAGAGGGCTACAGAGGGCTATTTAGAGCTATAGAGGGCTTTATAGGGCTGTTTAGAGCTATAGAGGGTTATTTAGAGCTATAGAGGGCTATATAGGCATATAGAGGGCTATATAGGCATATAGAGGGCTATTTAGAGCTATAGAGGGCTATTTAGAGCTATAGAGGGCTATATAGGCATATAGAGGGCTATTTAGAGCTATAGAGGGCTATTTAGAGCTATAGAGGGCTATACGTAGAATGTATGCACACATGACTGTAAGGGATATTTAGAGCGCTTTGGATAAAAGCTATATAGGCATATAGGGGGCTATATAGGCATAAATGGCATATATTATTATATTATTATTATTATATATATAGGGCTATTTAGGCTATAGGGGCTATATATATTTTATAGGGCTATAGAGGGCTTTATAGGGCTGTTTAGAGCTATAGGGCTATTTAGAGCTATAGAGGGCTATATAGGCATATATAGGGCTATTTAGAGCTATAGAGGGCTTTATAGGGCTGTTTAGAGCTATAGAGGGCTATATAGGGCTATTTAGATCTATAGCGGGCTATATAGGGCTATCGACGCATATAGAGGGCCAAAGAGGGCAATGTAGGGCTATAGAGGGCCATATAGGGCCATAGAGGGCTTTAGAGGGCTATATAGAGCTATAGAGGGCTATTTAGAGCTATAGAGGGCTGTAGAGGGCCATAGAGGGCTATATAGGGCTATTTAGGGCTATATAGGGCTATAGAGGGCTGGCAGTTGGGACTCACCTGGATCGCCAAACACAGTGTGTTGAGGATGATGAGAACGAACATGACGTACTCAAAGCCAGTGGAGTTAACCACATACCAGAACTTATACTGGTAGGGGTTCTTAGGGATGTACCTCCGCAGTGGACGAGCCTTCAGAGCATACTCTACACACTGACGCTAGAGATGGTAGAGAGAACACAGAGTTAATCACACACACACACACACACACACACACACACACACACACACACACACACACACACACACACACACACACACACACACACACACACACACACACACACACACACACACACACACACACACACACACACACACACACACACACACACACACACACACACACAAAGGCTCTTACCTGGTTTTTGTCCAGCTCACAGTTCTTGTACTCTTTCTCTCCCTGCTCCTGGAAGGTGACGATGACGAAACCCACAAAGATGTTCATCATGAAGAAGGCGATGATGATGATGTAGATGATAAAGAAGATGGAGATCTCCACGCGGTAGTTGTAGATGGGACCCATATTCTCTCGGTTGGAGTCGATGGCCTTGTACAGCAGACTGAGCCACGGAAACAAACGCACACTAAGTCAGTGAGACGCGTGGTCAAAATGAACGTCTGGACACGCACATATACGTAGGAGTGTGTATGTTCGCGTACGCTTTCGCTGCGTGCGTGTGTGCGTGTGCGTATCTGTGAGAGGCTCTTACGCAGGCCAGCCTTCAAATGTAGAGACGGTGAACAGAGCCATCATGGCCATGAGGACGTTGTCAAAGTTGAAGTCACTGTTGTACCAGATCCTCTCCCTGACCGCAGGCAACACTGTGTCGCCATCCTTATACAGGATGTATGTGCCTCTACGCGAGGAGAGAAGAAGACGTTACACTTTTGCACACAGATTGACGTATCTGTGTGACACATTAGCATACGGACATATGCACACGCACAACGGTAAGCTTACAATTGTATCCAGCATAGCGCAAGGAGGAAAAGATGGAGCGCAATCCAACTCACTTGCATTCATCCGGGCTGGACTTGGCCTCGTCTGTGCAGCGATAGAACTTGCCCTGAGCGAGAGAACAGAACATCAACAGCTGCTATTCTAATCACACACTACCACACACATACAGTTGAAGTCGGAGGTTTTCATGCAAGTTTTATTGACTCCAACCTAAGTGTTTTTCAACCACTCCACAAATTTCTTGTTAACAAACTATAGTTTTGGCAAGTCGGTTAGGACATCTATTTTGTACATGACACAAGTTATTTTTCCAACAATTGTTTACGGACAGATTATTTCACTTATAATTCACTGTATCATAATTCCAGTGGGTCAGAAATCGACCTACACTAAACAGCTTGGAAAATTCCTGAAAATGATGTCATGGCTTTAGAAGCTTCTCATAGGCTAATTGACATCATTTGAGTCAATTGGAGATGTACCTGTGGATGTATTTCAAGGCCTACCTTCTACCTCTTTGTTTGACATCGTGGGAAAATCAAAAGAAATTAGCCAAGACGTCAGAAAAAGAAATAGTTCATCCTTAAGAGCAATTTCAAAATGCCTGAAGGTACCACATTCATCTGTACAATCAATAGTACGCAAGTATAAACACCATGGGACCACGCAGCCGTCATACCGCTCAGGAAGAAGACGCTTTCTGTCTCCTAGAGATGAACGTACTTTGGTGTGAAAAGTGCAAATAAATCCCAGAACAACAGCAAAGGACCTTGTGAAGTATCTATATCCACAGTAAAACGAGTCCTATATCAACATAACCTGAAAGACCACTCAGCAAGGATGAAACCACTGCTCCAAAACCGCCATAAAAAAGACAGACTACAATCTGCAACTGCACATGGGGACAAAGATCGTACTTTTTGGAGAAATGTCCTCTGGTCTGATGAAACAAAAATAGAACTGTTTGGCCATAATGACCATTGTTATGTTTGGAGGAAAAAGGGGGAGGCTTGCAAGCCGAGGAACACATCCCATTCATGGAGCACAGGGGTGGCAGCATCTTGTCGTGGGGGTGCTTTGCTGCAGTAGGGACTGGTGCACTACAGAAAATAGATGGCATCATGAGGTAGGATAATTATGTGGATATATTGAAGCAACATCTCAAGACATCAGTCAGGAACTTAAAGCTTGGTCGCAAATGGGTCTTCCAAATGGACAATAACCCCAAGCATACTTCCAAAGTTGTGGCACAATGGCTTAAGGACAACAAAGTCAAGGTATTGGAGTGGCCATCACAAAGCCCTGACCTCAATCCTATAGAACATTTGTGGGAAGAACTGAAAAAGCGTGTGTGAGCAAGGAGGCCTACAAACCTGACTCAGTTACACCAGCTCTGTCAGGAGGAATGGGCCAAAATTCACCCAACTTATTGTGGGAAGCTTGTGGAAGGCTACCCGAAACGTTAAACCATTTCAAGGCAATGCTACCAAATACTAATTGAGTGTATGTAAACTTCTGACCCACTGGGAATGTGACAAAATAAATAAAAGCTGAAATAAATCATTCTCTCTGACATTTCACATTCTTTAAATAAAGTGGTGATCCTAACTGACCTAAGACAGGGCATTTTTACTAGGATTAAATGCCAGGAATTGTGAAAAACTGAGTTTAAATGTATTTGGCTAAGGTGTATGTAAACTTCCGACTTCAACTGTATAATGAATTGCACACGCACAACACTCATTCCGTCATACTGCAATGGAAGTAGGTACCTTGAAGAGCTGCACTCCTATGCAGGCGAACATGAACTGTAGCAGCGTGGTGACGATCATGATATTACCAATGGTCCTGATGGCCACAAATACACACTGGACCACATGCTGCAGGGTCAGGGGTCAAAAACAGAGGAGACGAGAGAGAATTAAGGGATGAATTAACCTCATTGAACCCTCTACCCTGATGCATGATGATTTGCAGGAGATTTCAGCGTCCGGTTCCTTTGTGGAAGTGTGCTAGTTAGAACTGTTTTTCTCTGGATGCGTTGTTAAACAGTTGTTCCACTGTGGCCAACTGGACCCCTGTCTCACCTTGAGGCCCTTGGCTCTGTTGATGGCCCTCAGGGGCCGCAGCACCCTCAGCACACGCAGGATCTTCACCACAGAGATGGCGGATGACCTGAACACCAAACAGAGACAGTTATGGCCACATTGGTTGGTTGCTTGATTGTTGGAGGGATGGATTGGTTACGTACTGAATGCCGAACGACACCAGAGAGACTCCCACCACCAGTAGGTCCAGCAGGTTGAAGTAGTTCCTGCAGAAGGCTCCTTTATGGAGGAAAGCCCCAAACGCTGTCATCTGGAGAGCACAGAGATACTGGCATCAGATATCCTGAACTTACACACTGGGCTGTCCCTTACTAGACACAACAGCTTTAGCCATAACTGTAGATGACATAGACGTGGGCAGACAAACACACCGTCTTGTTTGTCAAACCTTGTGGGGACAAACAATTGATTCCCATTAACCCTAATCCTAACCCTCCCACTAATTTGAACTTTAACCCTAAATCCCCTAGAAATAGTATTTTTCCTTGTGGGGACACTCTTGTGGGGACTTCTGGTCCACACCCAGTATAGTGAAACACGTCCACCTACACACAGATCTAGTTCCACTCTTACTGAAACTCCTACGCATGCTTCTCAATGTGATAATCAATGCCAGACAAATGGGTTTCTACAGAAACTCAGACATAAACAAAGTACAAATTTAATTGCATATCAGACAATCGTTGACACCTGCACATCTCTCTCTTACACACACACACACACACACACACACACACACACACACACACACACACACACACACACACACACACACACACACACACACACACACACACACACACACACACACACACACACACACACACACACACACACACACACACACACACACACACACACACACACACACACACATGACAGCACACAGGCAACGACATTTAAAACATAGACAAATGAGAACTGTTCTGACATTGGACACATTATTTCAGAGATATTGCTATTCATTTCCTATAAAGATTATAACAAAGATCGCTCAAACTGCAAAGATCGCTCAAACTGGGGAGGGGTGGGGGGTAAGGGGGGGTAAGGTTACATTCAAAAGAGTAGTCAAATTGCTTCAGAGTGATTCATGTGTGTCGTGGTTTCATGCACATTCTGTGGAAGTACTCGCGGGGGATGGGATGGCAACATCATACCAATAGGATGTGGATGCCAGATCTGTTTATGCTTTAGTTCAGGCCAAACTCAGAACTCGTTGGCTAAAGGAGAAACAGATCTGGCAACCAGGGTAGGAATCTCTATGGTGGAGATTCACAAAGAGGTGACCTACCATGAGCCCTCATCTTTACAGGGTGCAGTTTAAACTGGACCCAATAAGAATGCAGTGGATCATGCTACTCTCCAAAAATGTACACAAATATATATTGCCCTCCCCCCCTCTTTTGGCTCCAAATTAAAATAATAACAACTCATCGGATAACAACTGATGTTATCTATTGAGCTTCAGGTCCGTTTGTGATTAAAATGAGGTGCCGTGGTGGTTGCAGACAGACAAAGTACAAGCAGGCGACGTACAGTAGACAGGGGAGTGCAGCAAGGCTATGGTTGTCATAGAAACCAGGTTACCTTCAACAGGATCTCAAAGGTAAACATACTAGTGAAGACATAATCTGCATAGCCTAGGATCTGGAAAGCAACGAGAAGGTTGGAGTGTTACCACACAAGCAGTAGAGCACAGCACACACACACACACACACACACACACACAGGGGGAAAGCATTTACCTTCAACAGGATCTCAACAGTAAAGATTGCCGTGAAAGCATAGTCAAAATAACCAAGTATCTGCAAAAGGCAATGTGAACGTTTAACAGGAGGCCAAGGCATCACCACATGACATCAACAACTTCAGAATGCATCAACCGTCCTAAATTGTTCACAAAAGTACAGGTTTGAGTTTTTAGTTCAAGTTTTGTTTTTAACATGGATATTCCATATTACCATTAAACATGATCTTAATGGCATTACTGTACAATTACTGTGAAATTACTTTCATGGAAGTAGACATCATCTTGGTGCTATTAAAGGTAAATGACTTAAATGTAATGTAAATGTAAATGCAATATGCAGAATTGGCCCCGCCATTTCCCAGTTGGTTCTAATAGTTTGCCTAATTACCATATAAACCACTAAGAAATGTATTTTCAATTACCAAAAATATTGTTTTTTACAGCTGTTTGAAGCTGGTGTACAAAACCCAGATGCAAAAGCAGCTTACATATTGCAGCTTTAAATGTTATTTTGAATGTCAGAGCTGCTGCAGCCTACATACGATGTTGCGTGCGGAGAAGTTGCGTATGGGGTCCTCAGCAGCCAGAGACACAGAGCTCAGCATGATGAAGACCAGGATGAGGTTGGTGAAGATGTGGTGGTTGGTCAGCTTGTGGCAGGCTACCCGGACCCTGAGAAAGAAAGCCATGAAATTACATTATTTCTGAGTGTGTGTGTGTGTGTGTGTGTGTGTGTGTGTGTGTGTGTGTGTGTGTGTGTGTGTGTGTGTGTGTGTGTGTGTGTGTGTGTGTGTGTGTGTGTGTGTGTGTGTGTGTGTGTGTGTGTGTGTGTGTGTGTGTGTGTCAGTTCAATACCATACTATACTATATACAGGGTCAGTTCATTACTATACTATATACAGGGTCAGTTCAATACCATACTATATACAGGGTCAGTTCAATACCATACTCTTTACAGGCTCAGTTCGATACCATACTATATACAGGGTCAGTTCAATACCATGCTATATGCAGGGTCAGTTCAGTACCATACTCTTTAGAGGCTCAGTTCAATACCATACTATATACAGGGTCAGTTCAATAACATACTATATACAGGGTCAGTTCAATACCATACTATATACAGGCTCAGTTCAATACCATATTTACAATGTGCAGGGACACTGGAGTGATGGAGGTAGATATGTATAGGGGTAAGGGGACTAGGCAACAGGATAGAAGATAAACAGAGTAGAAGCAGCTTGTATGTGAGTGGGTGTGTAGAGTGTGCGTAAAGACAAAACTAGGTCAATAAATATACAAGGTATGAATATAAATGTATGTGCATATTATGTGTGATTGAGCAGATGGAGTGAGTGTGTGTGAGTGAGTGTGTAGGGCAATGTGAGTCTGCGTAAAAACAAAACTAGGTCAATAAATATACAAGTTTAACTCAGATAGTCCGTGTAGCTATTTTGTTAGCTATTTATCAATCATATTGATAGAAGCCGTTCAAGAGCCTGTTGGTGCCAGACTTGACGCACCGGTACGGCTTACCGTGCGGAAGCATAGAGAATAGTCTATGGCTTGGGTGGTTGGTCTTTAACGATTTTCCGGGCCTTTCTACCACACCGCCCGATATAAATGTCCTGGATGGTAGGGAGCTCGGCCCAAATAATGCACTGGGCTGTCCACTCCACCCTCTGTAGCGCCATGTGATCGAGGGCAGTGCTATTGTCATACCAGGCAGGGATACAGCCAGTCAAAATGCTCTCAATGGTGCAGCTGTAGAACTTTGAGGATTTGAGGTCCAATGCCAAACTCTTTCTAATCTCCTGAGGGAGAAGAGGTGTTGTTGCGCCTTCTTCACAACTGTGCACATGTGTTTGGAGCATTTTAAGTCTTTATTGATTTGGACAGAGAGGAACTTGAAGCTCTCGACCTGCTCTACTGCAGCTCTGTCAATGTGGATGGGGGCGTGCTCACGCCCCTGTTTCCTGTGGTCCACGATCAGCTCTTTGGGCTTACTGACATTGAGGGAAAAGTTGGTACTCTGGCCCCACACTGCCAGGTCACTGACTTCCTCCCAGTAGGCTGACACATCATCAACGGTCATCTGTCCTACCACTGTCGTGTCGTCAGTAAACTTGATGATTGGGTTGGAGTCATGCCTGGCCATGCAGTCGTGGGAGAACAAGGTGTACAGGGGAGGACTAAGCACACACCCCTGTGGGGCCCCTAAGTTGAAAGTCAGCGTTGAGGAGGTGATGTAGCCTACCCTCACCACCTGGGGTCGGCCCGTAAGGAAGTCCAGGATCCAGTTGCTGAGGGAGCTGTTCAGACCCACAGTACTAAAGCTTGGTGACTTGGTGCTTGAGGGGACGAAGGGTGTTGAATGCTGAGCTGTAGTCTATGAACAGCATTCTCACATAGGTATTACTGTTATCTAGGTGGGTGAGGGCAGTGTGGATAGCAATTGAGATAGCATCATCTATGGATCTGTTGGGACAGTATGCAAAAAAGTCAGTGTGCGTGTGTTTGCATAATATCCCATGTTTTGAACTGAGGCCTACTCACAGGTTAGTGTTGCTGAAGATGAAGAAAGCGCTGCCCTCAGGGATGAGCGGAGTCTTCTCCTTGACGCTGAGGTCCGACAGCCTCTGAGGACGTGGCCCAATCGGAACATCCGGGAGCTCATCGTCGTCGTCGTCATCGTCACCAACTGGGGATACCCAGGATCGGAGACAAAGCAGTGTCAGGGCACAGAAGCTACAGCATCAAAGCTAGGACACTGACCTCAGACCAGAAGAGTTTACCTGGAGTATCTGGAGTGGGATACGGCTCCTTCTCCTCTTCCACTTCCTCCTCCAATGGAAGCTACACCCATGCAGACACAAATGACATGTCAGAACCGTATCAGTACTGTTATGAATGACACATGGTTTAACCTCACCGTACCATTCTAAGTTGCTAAAAATGCAGACGTGAATAAATATCCAAGGATTACCAGCACAATTTGTTATCTAATGGTACCTCTGTGTGGTTATGGGTTGCTCTCCTCTGACTTTCTAATCTCTGAAACTAGAAGTCAGCCTGTGATTACCTTGATCTCTCCATCCTGGCCTTCAGGTTTCAGATCCTCTGTCTTGTCTGTATCACTTCTGAAGAAAATGATCCCAAACAGAAGACAACCTCCATGTCAAATCAAATCAAATGTCAGGTACGGAGGAAAAACAAAACCACATCACTATCTCCTATCAGTCAGACAGTATCGGCATTACCTGGAACTCTTCTTCCTCTCCTTCTCCTCCTCTTCCTCCTTCTGCGCTGTGTTCAGGCTCTCTGCGTCTGCCAGGTTGTCAACGGCGATGGCCAAGAAGACGTTCAGCAGGATGTCTGATTACACACAGGTCATAAGGCCAACAGAGCTACAACGTTCACCTAACGTTCAATGTAATGCACTGTTCTTCACTCCTGGTCCTGTGGGCCTGCAATGTGTGCAGGGTTTTGTTCCCGCTCAGGACTAGCGTAATTGATTCAACAAACCATGTACTCATGAAGAGTAACTCATGACGCCTGCACATATTGTGGCTCTCTAGAACCAGCGGATAACATTGACCTAAACTCTAGACAGCTACAGACAGTGGAATCCATGTGTTAGAAACAGGATACAGTTTCCGCAGACGAAGAGTATGATGAAGTAGATGCTGACGACCATGCCCGATGAGAAGGGTCCACCGTACGCCATGATGCCATCATACATCACAGCGTTCCAATCCTCGCCTGTCAGGATCTGAGTCGCACAACAGGGTAACGCAATGTCGTCACAATGTCATCCCATCACAACATTATTACAATGTTATTATTACAAGTCTTCACAACGTCATTCCGACATTGCTACAATGTTATTATCTTATTATCTACAAGTCATCACAACGTCATATCACAACATAATCTCAACGTCGTCACAACGTTATTGCAACGTCGTCGCAACAGCATCGCAACGTCATCACAACGTCAATAGGTCAATAATCACTCTGAGAGAGGCGGGTAGAGGCGGCCTACCTGAAACACTGTGAGTAGTGCCTGGGGGAAGTTATCGAAGGTGCTCCTCTTGGTTATCGTCTCGTCGAAGTTGAACTTGCCTCCGAAGAGCTGCATGCCCAACAGGGAGAAGATGATGATGAAGAGGAAGAGCAGAAGCAGCAGGGAAGCGATGGACTTCATGGAGTTGAGCAGCGACGCCACCAGGTTACTGAGAGATGCCCAGTGGCTAAAGGGCATAGAGAGAGAGAGGGTTAACTTCACTAGGGTAGGGGGCAGCATTCGGAAGTTTGGATGAAAAGCATGCCCAAATTAAACTGTCTGCTACTCAGTCCCAGAATATAGGATATGCATATAATTAGTAGATGTGGATAGAAAACACTCTAACGTTTCCAAAACTGTTAAAAAATTATGTCTGTGAGTATAACAGAACTGATATGGCAGGCGAAAAACTGAGGAAACTCCAACCAGGAAGTAATATTATTTTGAAAGGGGTTTTTTCCATTGAAAGCCTATCCACCATACAAAGACTTAGGACCCAGTTCATGAGCTCTGTACCTTCCTCTACATGTAACCAGTCTTTAGGCATTGTTTCAGGCTTTTACTCAGAAAAATGAGGGAGATATAGCACTTTCAATCAGTGACCAGTGGAAATTTCCATTCATCAGCCATGCGCCCTGATCGTGAACGCGCCTTTCTTGTTTCTCCTTTCCTATTGACAAAGCTTTTGTCCAGTTGAAATATTATTGATTATTTATGGCAAAAACAACCGGAGGATTGATTTTAAACATTGTTTGGCATGTTTCTACTAACTTTTATTGTACTTTAAAAAACGTGCGAACAAAAAGGAGGTTTTTGCTCATAAAGAGGGACATTATCGAACAAAGCGAACATTTATTGTCTAACATGGAGACCTGGGAGTGCCACCAGATGAAGATCATCAAAGGTATGTGATTAATTTTAATGCTATTTCTGACTTTTGTGACACTCCTTGGCTGGAAAATGGCTGTATGCGTTTCTGTGGCTGGCTAACATAATCGCAAAGTGTGCTTTCGCCGTAAAGCATTTTTGAAATCTGACACAGCGGTTGCATTAAGGAGAAGTTTATCTATATTTCCATGAAAACACTTGTGTAGTTTATCAATGTTAATGATGAGTATTTCTGTCTGTATGTGGCTCTCTGCACTTTCACCGGATGTTTGTTTGAGACAATGCATTTCTGACCACAACGAGCCAATGTAAACTCAGATATAAATATGAACTTTACCGAACAAAACATACATGTATTGTGTAACACGAAGTCCTATGAGTGTCATCTGATGAAGATCATGAAAGGTTAGTGATTCATTTAATCTATATGGCTGGATTTACAACAAGTGTATCTTTCAAATGGTGTAAAATACTTGTATGTTTGAGGAATTTTAATTATGGGATTTCTGTTGTTTTGAATTTGGCGCCCTGCAGTTTCACTGGCTGTTGCGAGGTGGGACGCTATCGTCCCACGTACCCTAGAGAGGTTAAGATGAATGCACAACACACAAACACACATATGCACACACAAACCTAGACACCGAAATACATTCTTCCAACAGTATATGACAAATCAAACCAGTGAGTAAAGAACAAGATACGAGGTGAAAGTATCACAGAGGCAAACATTTTACCCATAATACACCTCCACAACATCAGTCTATGTCCAGCCTCTCCCAGTCTCACCGTGTGACCTTGAAGATGCGTAGCAGGCGGACACAACGGAACACAGAGATGCCCAGAGGAGACATGACGGCCAGCTCCACCAGGATGGTCTCCACGATGCCGCCACACACCACGAAGCAGTCGAAGCGGTTGAACAGGGACACGAAGTAGGCCTGCAGGCCCAGACTGTACATCTTCACCAGCATCTCACACGTGAACAAAGCCAGCAGAACCTTGTTGGCCACATCTGGAGAGCAGCGGACATCAGCATGTAGACATTGCAGTACAACACGTTCCAGTTACAAAGATCATTGCTATGGGGGATCTGGTAGGAAGGGTTACAATATGCTGCAGATATACAGTATCTGGTTTTAAAAACACAAACATTTTATTGGCTATGTCACGGGTATCGTCAGATTATCAAGGACACTGTAGTACAATAATGTTGCAGATTGTACGATTCATACAGACCATAGGATGTATACTGGGTTCCTGCAAAGACACTGTAAAGTGCATATTATGCTGAGGGTATGTAATTGGGAAATAGCATTTTGACCCTCTACCCACCCTGTACTTCCGTGAGCCAGTCAGGCTGGTTGTAGTGCTCTGACGAGATGGTGAGCGTGTTCAGAAACACCAGGATGATCACCAGCCAATAGAAAGACACCGACTTCACGGCAGCACGACACTTCCTGCGGCAGAACCGGTTCCAGTGACGCCATCGCCGACTGCAAGGGAGAGGAAGTGATGTCACACTCTGACTCGAACTAGGAAGTGGTGTTATGTCCACACAGGATTTCTTGCACAGGTTAATTGTGAACTGTAATGAAATCATGCTTGTTAAGACAGAAGATCTCAAATCTAAGTGTCACAGACTAAACAAAAGGCAGAGATATAATGATTGTGATGATGAGAATGTGGTGATGATGATGAGGACATGGGCAGGAGTGCAGTGACTGATCAGGGGGAACGGAGTGAGTGTGTGGGGGGGGGGGACAAGCGCGTAACGATGAGGCTCCACAATGCCAGGACCATGCAAAGAAAATTCATGACACATAGTACTGACAGAGAACTGACCTGTACTTTGATTTAGTAATTTTTTGACTGGGAAAATTAAAAATCATATTGTTAATATCCATTTGCATGAATGACATATTACAGTAGATTTACAAGCTAATAGTCGATCCAGGCATAAAGGAATCTTGAACCTTAACAGACGGACAGACTCACCAGTGTGGTCCACAGCAGTTAGCCTTATCGTCCTCTCCATTGGGGTTGTCAGTGTTCACAGACTCTGTCTCGCTGGCAGGCACGCTTGCTGTGACATCACACAAACACAGGAAGTAAGGTGAGATCCAATCGAACGATGGCTCTGAGTTTCAGACCTAAAGAACCCTTATGGGCGAGTGCTTTCGGTTCTATGGCTTAAATCTAGTAACCGTGTCATGATTTCATAGCCTCAGGATTAAGCACAGGGCTCTTTGAGGACTGTCACTGACAGTCAGGGCTGACTCAGAGGCAGACAGTGGAGCACCTGCACAGATCATCCATGTTGTTTACTGTGTGAATGGGATGACAATAGTGTGGTTTCTAAAGAGGCTCAAAGCGTTATACTAGTGGGTCTGTGCAGATGCTGTACAAACCATATGCTCAAGTACAGGGTTCAAAAATACTCCACAGAACATTGAAAGGAAAAATCCAAACCACAACGCACAGAAATGGAAGAAAACAATAATGACAATGAATGACATCGAAATGACCACACAATGGATGTTTACATTGCAATCTATCTCTGTTGACCGATTTACAAATATGCATACCCTTTCCATAGTCAACATGTCAATGTATTCTGCAGACAATACATACATTATTCACCTTTGGTCCATTTCTAGAGAATTCTAGGCTACAACATGCACATGCATGGCCTCTCGTAACCTCTAGAAGCCTAAAACCTGCTGGTTGGCTCTCATGTACTTCTGATGTTTAATCCACAAATCCACCCACTCACTACTTCATCAAAGACTCGGGACAAAATGAGAACAAGATCTAACGAAGAGGCTGAGTGAGTAAAGATGATTGAACGCAAAAAAAATGGAGGAGCGTACATCAAGCCAGTAGCAAAGCACAAGCAAGGAAATGAGGGAGGGAAAAACACACACACACACACACAGCACAATTTACCATGTGACTCTGTGGACTGGCTGAACCAGCCAAACTTCCCTTTCTTCTTCTCCATGAGCTCAGCCAGTGTCACCCCTTGGTGTTTAAAATGCACGCAGTACATGCATTCAGACAGCAGAGGGCACAGCAGAGGGCACAGCGAGTTACCAGCGAAGAAGAGGGAACAATAGACAATAGACATCCACCACAGAATATCAGCACATTAAGAAGAGACTAGAGGAGCACTAAGGAAGACAGAAGAGATGAAAGAGACGAGCATCCAAGAACTAGAAGACAGGACAGAAGAAGAATGAGTAATAAAGCCGTTGAAGAGTAAAGGTAGAGAAGAGGAAGAAGGACGTTGATTAGTATCGGCTGGGTCACACACAGTTGAACTCTACGACGAACACGCCATGTATGCAGCACGGCAGCTAGACACCAGACACAGACAAGTGACATAGAGAGAGCCAACAGTCTAACACAGTGAGGGGGGTTGTTCCAAACACTCGTCTCTCTCTTTTCCCAGACCTCACACAGACACCTCGAGGCCTCAAGTGATTCTACAACTGAGTGATCTTTGCCAAGAAAACTCATTCAGAAATCACAGACTAACATACTTCCCACTTGGGTGTAAACTAAAGCATGTGCAACACTGCTACTGACCACGTATACATACGCCCTCTGACATGAAGTGTTCTAGCATGAACCTACAATTATTGAGGACAGTTTGATTGGGTTATCCTGATCATGATAAGACACTGGACACTGTGGTAGTATTTCCTGTTATTTTGTTTAGAATTGACACCAGGTTAACTGATGTCCCACGCACACTCGATAAGAAACAGCACATCATGTGGCGACCATGTACAGGCCAATAGTGAGAGAGTGAGTGTGCTGCTAATACAGTCGATGGCCAATGAGGCACTCAAACCTTCTGGCATGCTTTAGTCTAACTCTCTAGATCTCACAGGCTTTAGAATTTATTACAGATCAAACATATCTCCACCAGGCATTATAGCTAATGACAGATCAGACATATCTCCACCAGGCATTATAGCTAATGACAGATCAAACATATCTCTATCTCTCTGAGCCTCAGCAGCATACTCACTGAATTATATCAGCACTAAAGATGGACATCTGGGAATAGATGAGTCATGCATTGTGTGTGTGGGGGGGAGGGGAGGGGGGTCAGAACAATTACAAAAACAGAACAAAGACAACATGTCTGATGTGCCTATTATGTCTTTTAATAATGGCCCAGATGAGACTGATCTGATCGCTCTCTCTCTCTCTCGCTCAACATTGAAACACGCACACACACACTGTCCCTCTGTCTGTCTGTAACAATATCTATGCCCAGTGAGTGTCTCATTCAAACAGGAAGTGCTGTGTCGTCTCCTCCCACCACGCGTCATACTTAAATAAAAAGGATTTGGATTCCCGCCATTGACCACCCTGCACTGCACAGATTGAGCACACAGGCAGGGGCTGACAATAAGTGTGTGTCAGTGGAGGCTCCTCAGAGTAGGAAGGGGAGGACCATCCTCCTCAGTGAATTTCATAAAAATGGTAAAACATTTAAAAAGTTATCCTTTTTAGAGAAAACTATAGAAATGGTATATTCACGTCACCAAATAATTGATTCAATCACACTTTTTGGAATGAAGGTCTACAGTAGCCTCAACAGCACTCTGTAGGGTAGCACCATTGTGTAGCCGGAGGACAGCTAGCTTCTGTCCTCCTCTTGGTACATTGACTTCAATACAAAACCTAGGAGGCTCTTGGTTCTCACCCCCTTCAATAGACTTACAAAGTAATTATGACAACTTCCGGAGGCTGTTCTCCAACCTATCAGAGCTCTTGCAGCATGAACTGACATGTTGTTCACCCAATCAAAGGATCAGACAATTAATCTAGTACTGAAAGCATAAACTACAGCTAGCTAGAACTGCAGTGCATAAAATGTGGTGAGTGGTTGACTCAAATAGAGCGAAAGACAATAGTTGAACAGTTTTGAACAAATTAATTTCTTCAAAAAGTAAGGAGCAAGAGAGCAAGAGAGATTGTAATTTTTTTTCACTTTCAGTTTAACATAGCTAGCGAATGCACAAAGCTAGTTTAGCCTACTCAAAACACCCGGTTCAAAGAGAGGGATGCTATGTTAGCTAGCTGGCTATGACTATCCAACACAACACTGGAACTCTTTCAAGTCAAGGTAAGCTTTTGGTTTTATTAATTTATTTCCACCGTGACCCGCCGGTGTAACCGCTATACTGCTTAGTGACTGAAACGTCACTGCATGTTACAGATACAGTTATCCTGTGTGTGTGTGTATCTTTTCTCTCCTTCTCCCCTCACAGGTGAAAATCATCACTCCCCAATCAGTCAACAATCAATCATCAATCAGAAGACACACCTCCTCCTATTTCCTAACCTATCACAGTTCCTTCCCCATGGTTTAAAAACCCCATCATTTGTTTGTTCTAAAGCTCAGCTCAGCTCAGCTCAGCTCAATCTCTCTGTAAATGCCATGTCTGTAGGTCTCTGTGTTTCACTCTCGCTTTGTGTCTTAACCTCTCTTTTGTTTAAACACCTCCATAGCACTTTGTCATCCCCTGTGAGTATTGTTTTTGGTTATGGTGTTTGTTTGTTGCTGTTGGGAAAAGGGGGAAACCAAGACAAGTCGCCCATGGGCATACACTACCCGTAGGTGAACTTTGTTAAATACACTAGTTAGAACTGGGCGGACCACCCACTGTATTTTTGGTTAGTTAGTTAGCTGTTGTTAAAGTAGGCTAGTCTAGCTTAGGGGTGTGTTATTGTATATTTATTGTTTCTTTCCTTGGGTCCAGCTCAGCCCCTTTTCCTGCTCCCCCCATTACCGTGTGTTTATAAATAAACCTAGAGTTTGACGGTAGATTTCTGTTGTCGTGGTTATTTCGTGCACACTTTTACTTTGTCACAATAATAATTTGCATGAGTTATGTTACGGGTCTCATTACCATCCCCCCTAGAATGTCGGGCCAAAAGGGATTTGTAACACTGCATGATTGTAGGGGTTTTACTAATACATTAGTTATACTAGCTATGTTGACAAGGACGCTACTTTAGCGAATACGGGGTGTGTGTAGGCTGTGTGTAGCGGTTGTGTAGCGGTTAGGATATGGTTTGGCTTGGAAAGGTTTTGTCGCCTGGTCATATACTTCTGATGTGTTGTGCATCGAAGTCCATAACATACCTGAATTTGTCCAATAGAAACTCTCGTTTGCAACTGTTGGACTAATGATTACACCCTAGATCAGCTAGATGCAGGCAAGAGTACGCAAGGCGGTATTGAATGTGCCACTGTCTGTCACCATGACATTTTCTCTCGACCTACGCTGTAAACTTTCATTCATAGGCTAGGTTGTAACAACCTCATGATGGGTATAGGGGAACATTTGAGTATCACGTAGTGGCCTAAACCTATCTATGTTACATTGCACTGGGTGAATGAAATCTAAATGACAGTCATCCAATATGCTGTAATAGAAATAAGGCCATGCTCGTGAAAAAAATAATTGTCCTCCCTCATCATAAACGGCACTGACCGCCACTGGTGTGTGTGTGTGTGTGTGTGTGTGTGTGTGTGTGGGGGGGTGGAGCAGCAGACACAACATTCACGTTCATAATTTTCTCAGGAACAGGTGGTAGAACCAACAGGGAACCAACATTCATTACTGCAAAGACTCAAAAACCTACAGGCTACTGTAGTGTTAAATATATATATTTACCACTGATCTAACACGATAGTCTTAGATGATAACCACAGGGACAAAAAATAAAAGCAACAGCATGGAACGAGACCGCAGCAGCAGAATGCCAATGCTGGACATGAATTCATTTTGCCGTATAGAAACACATTCCCAACATCCCACCATTTAAAGCTAAACTCTTCTCTCTCTGGGCTCCACCTTGAATAGGGAAGATTAGCACTGTTACCTCACTTTTATGTCAAAGGAAATCCAATTGTCAGAGCCATGTGGGTTTCAAAACTAGACCTTTGTCCCTGTCTCTGAACCACAGGTGCCCCTTACAGGGTAGAGGTGAAGAGATGGGAATGTTATGTGAAGGGAGTGCCCGAGGTAGGCGACTCACGATTGCGTTTGCCCCCCTCCTCGTCCCCCTCCTCGTCATTCTCAGGGTCGATATCCTCGGCCTGAGTGATCCAGTCCAGGTAGCCCTTCAGATCCTCCTCCAGCTGCTGCTTCTCTCTCAGCTTCTGGAAGTCTCCACGAGCCTTGGCCTTCTCTCTCTCCTTGGAGAACTCTCTGTGGACAGACACACACGCACACACACACACACACACACACACACACACACACACACACACACACACACACACACACACACACACACACACACACACACTTAGAAACATTTTCCCTCCATGTGTGTGGGTGCGTACGTGTATGTGTTAGCGATTGCTCGGATATCTTACCCGCTTAACACTCCCAGAACCAGGTTGAGAACAAAGAAGGAACCGAAGATGACCAGACTGACGAAGTAGACCCAGGGTAGCTCAGAACCCATGGCATCGTTCATCTGAAACAACGACATTGACAGTCACAGTTCAGAGGACAATACATATCAAGTCCCTGTATATCAATGATCATTTAGCCCCTAATAGAAGTACAGATTACAGGCCGCCATAAAAACTCACACCTATTAAGTTTTCCGATGGAAACTATTACACCATTAACTACAGATGATCCCTGGCATCTCTCTTTGCAGTGACTCTCTCTCTCTCTCTAAGACTAGTGTGGGTGCAGGCTTTTGATGTAGCCATAACAGTAACACAGCTCATTTGTTGATGAACACTATACATCTAGTTGTGTTTTTGTTTTGGCTGGAGCAAAAGCCTGCACCCACACAGAAAAGATTGCCCACCACTGCTATAAGGAAGTAATGGATTCGACTTCTGATTTACTTTACTGCAGCGCAGTAAAGTAGTTTATGTGTCGGGGGGGCTAGGGTCAGTTTGTTATATCTGGAGTACTTCTCCTGTCCTATTCGGTGTCCTGTGTGAATTTAAGTGTGCTCTCTCTAATTCTCTCTTTCTCTCTTTCTTTCTCTCTCTCGGAGGACCTGAGCCCTAGGACCATGCCTCAGGACGATCTGACATTATGACTCCTTGCTGTCCCCAGTCCACCTGGCCGTGCTGCTGCACCAGTTTCAACTGTTCTGCCTTATTATTATTGGACCATGCTGGTCATTTATGAACATTTGAACATCTTGGCCATATTCTGCTATAATCTCCATCCGGCACAGCCAGAAGAGGACTGGCCACCCCACATAGCCTGGTTCCTCTCTAGGTTTCTTCCTAGCTAGGGAGTTTTTCCTAGCCACCGTGCTTCTACACCTGCATTGCTTGCTGTTTGGGGTTTTAGGCTGGGTTTCTGTACAGCACTTTGAGATATCAGCTGATGTACGAAGGGCTATATAAATTGATTTGATTTGATTTGATTTTCTGATCCTAACTTTTGAAATGTTATTTACTTATTGAATGTGAGAAATGTGATAATGTTACTTCCTACATCTACTTAGACAATGTGACATATTAATAAACAAGTGCAAAAAGATTAAACATAGTTTCTTGTTTGCGCTGTAATAAGTTTAATATGACATCAGAACATGCATATTATATTACGAAATAAACATTATAAAATACTGTGGTGTATTATCAGGGCGGATTGAAGACAGAGATTAAATCAAACAATGGAAGGCGATTTCCATGAATGAACCCTTTTTAAAACAGATTGTCATTTTTACCCCATCACACATCTTTGGCATCTAGCTCTTGAGAATGTCCAAATATTTCTGTCATAGCCGCAGTCTGCCCTGAGAAAACTCATCTCCCAAAAAAAGGCAGCATATGTCCAAAGCAGAACAGTCAGGGTCATTCTACTTGCTGCCTTGTGAATTTGTTGTCAAATGGTATGTCCAGTATTATCTGTTCATATGGGGTCCACTGATGAGGTGGTTTTTGTGCAGTACATCCACAGCTGAACTTTTAAGTAGTACCACCTTGGCCCATTGGTCTGCATCACAAATTCTCCCTCCTATCTCAGTGACATCTCCTCTTCTCTCATGCAGGGATTGGACAAGTGAGTTGGTCACTGGACACTTCATTTCCAGCAGCTCTGTCGTCTACAATGCCGCCTGGACTGGCTGCCAGCCATGGCTCCTCTGGGCAGACCACCAGACCTATGTGAGCCACCTCAAACTCCTGAGCCTGCACAAATCTCATTCTCCTTTCCATGTTTGGTGGCCATGTTTCCCCGGAAGAAAGGATACAAGTGTTTGTGGATGAATTTTGCAGAATTGGTGGTGATGCATACAGCAGTATTGTGTTCATATTTCAGAACATATGGATTCTTTATACATTCAGAATAGTGAAGAAATGCTGGGAAAATAGAGCCACTCTACAAATGATTACTAACCCTAACACAGTGGGGAACAATCTACATCTTCCGAGAAGATTATAATATTATTATTATTATTTTCAAATATGTTTTGTTTTAAAAGAGTTCAAGCTGAAGATGAAAAAGATCCAATCAAAATGTTTCATTGCTGGTCTCCGGGGAGGTAAATCTAGCTAACTTAGTCAGCCATTGGCTAGGCCATCAGAAGCTAGAAAAAGGCATCTGCCGTTCAACTGTATTAGGGCAAATTTTGGAGTGACAGTAGAATTAACCAATCTCATTTTGACATAGTGGGTGGGACCGTTTATACAAAAACGTATGGAAACTTCTGCCTTGAAGGGCAACAGGTCATTGTTCAATAGCAAGCATTAGTTTTCCCACGGTCTAGCTAGCATGATTTTGTTGTCGGCTAGTTTGCAGCAGGTGTTATCAAAGAGGATGTTGTTGCTAATTTGTTAGCTCCTCCCTTTTCAAAAAGACGGTAAGTTTCAAATGATCATCATCTGGTGAATGGAACTATGCTTTTTTACTGCAGTGCGCTAGCTGTAAGCCATCTCTTTGAAAAAGAACTTGTGTGTGAAACATTGTTACATTTAAAGTGGAACTGACAGCAGTTTAGCATACATGAAATCATATTAAAATATGTTCATATACACCTCCAGGATGAATATGACACAAAAAATTCTGACAAGCGACCACTTAGATATATTTATTTTCACGTTTTCATAAATTCTTAGAAAGTTTGGGAAATGTATAGTCCTATTGATAAAACAACCATGAAAATGTAGTCTCTCTCTCCCTCAGTTATGCACATCAACAAAATCAACAACTAATGCTAGCCAGACCAAGATAAGCTAAAATCTAACAAAGGAACATTAGATAAACCCTCTCAAACTTTTTCAGCTTGTTGGCCGTCAAAATTGCATTGATAAACAATTGGGGAATTGTAGCCTCCTCGTCCTTCTGCAGCTTGCCTGACAATGCATGCTTGTCCCAACCAAGCACCCAAGCTAACTGGCTAAAGTTGGCTAACTAGCTATTTCCAGACAAATGAGACGAATCTAACCATTTTACTCGCCGTAGCAGAGCGTTCTTGACTAACTATTACTTTCTTTGCCTACGATTACTGACACCTGTCATATTCAGCAGGTGTTGTGTGTTCATAAATGCATCAGTTGTTCTGCGCTCTGGCACACTCAGACAAGAGTGCTCTGAAATCAGAGTAGATAGCCAGAGATAATTTGTGAAACTCAAGAGATATGCTAACTGTATAACAGTCATTCAAGTTCTTGCTAGTTAACCAAATTACATCTGTTATCTCTAGCTTTGTATAGCCACCGAAAAACGATATGAGGGGGAAAAGTCAGTCACTCACCAACTTCTCCAATGGCATAACATGACATCCTCCTGGCAGCTAGCTAACTATCTAGCTAATGTTAGGCTCTGTGTTTTTAGCTTGTTACATACAGTGCATTCGGAAAGTATTCAGATCCCTTGATTTTTTCGACATTTTGTTACGTTACAACCTTATTATAAAATTAATTTTAAAAAATACATTTTTTACACACAATACCCCATAATGACAAAGTGAAAACAGATTTTTCCAAATTTTTGCAAATGTATAAAATAAAATAAAAAGGATGCCTTATTTACATAAGTATTCAGACCCTTTGTTATGAGACTCAAAATTGAGCTCCGGTGCATCCTGTTTTCATTGATCATCCTTGAGATGTTTCGACAACTTGATTGAAGTCCTCTTGTGGTAAATTCAATTGATTGGACATTATTTGAAAAGGCACACACCTATCTATATAAGATCCCATCGTTGACTGTGCATGTCAGAGCAAAAACCAAGCCATGAGGTCAAAGGAATTGTCTGTAGAGCTCCGATACAGGATTGTGTCAAGGCACAGATCTAGGGAAGATTACCAAAACATGTCTGCAGCATCGAAGGTCCCCAAGAACACAGTGGCCTCCGTCATTCTTAAATGGAAGAAGTTTGGAACCACCAAGACTCTATTCCTAGAGCTGGCTGCCCAGCCAAACTGAGCAATTGGGGGAGAAGGGCCTTGGTCAGGGAGTTGATCAATAACCTGATGGTCACTCTGACAGAGCTCCAGAATTCCTCTGTGGAGATGGGAGAACCTTCCAGAAGGACAACCATCTCTGCAGCACTCCACCAATCAGGCCTTTATGGTAGAGTGGCCAGACGGAAGACACTCCTCAGTAAAAAGGCACATGACAGCCCACTTGGAGTGAAGGACTCTCGGGCCATGAGAAAAAATATTCTCTAGTCTGATGAAACCAAGATTGAACTCTTTGGCCTGAATGCCAAGCGTCACGTCTGGAGGAGACCTGGCACTATCCCTATGGTGAAGCATGGTTGTGGCAGCATCATGCTGTGTGAATGTTTTTCAGCGGCAGGGACTGGGAGACTAGTCAGGATAGAGAGAATAATGAACGGAGCAAAGTACAGAGAGATCCTCGATGAAAACCTGCTCCAGAGCACTCAGGACCTCAGACTGGGACGAAGGTTCACCTTCCAACAGGGCAACAATCCTAAGCACACAGCCAAGACAACGCAGGAGTGGCTTTTGGACAAGTCTCTGATTGTCATTGAGTGGCCCAGCCAGAGTCCGGACTTGAACCTGATCAAACAACTCTGGAGACATCTGAACATAGCTGTGCAGTGACACTCCCCATCCAAGCCGGACAGAGCTTAAGAGGATCTGCAGAGAAGAATGGGGCAAACTCCCCAAATAACGGTGTGCCAAGCTTGTCGTGTCATACCCAAGAAGACTCGACGCTGTAATCGCTGCCTAAGGTGCTTCAACAAAGTACTGAGTAAAGGGTCTGAGTACTTATGTAAATGTGTCGTATCAATGTTAAATTTGTCCTTGGTAGTTTGATTGTTTTGAAATTCCCAGCCGTAGTTACATTGGTTTGTTTTTGTCGAGAATATTGAGTCATGGAAACTGAAGCAGTGCATCCCGACAGGAGGCAGCAAACAAGGTACTCGAACAGTTGTGATTTACAACCTGAAAGCAATATTTTTTTGGACTACCAAGTAAGTGTTGGTGAATATATGAATTATGCATTGAACTGCATTCATCTATTCTGCCAACTGCCTTAATGTACGTCATGGAACGTTGAGTCAAATATAACCCATTTTTAAAACTAAAGTTAGTTTTGTAGCATAAACTGGGAATTTGATATTTTTTACTGATATTATGATTGGCTGTTTGTTTCATTTCTGCAAAGTCGTTAAAGTGCTGTCAGTTCTGCTGTCAGCCTGGATTAGTGGGTATACTCACATTTAGCCAAAAACGGCATGCCCAGCAAAGGAAAGGCACCCTGTGTGAAAATTCCTATGTTTTCCTATGTTTTTTTAATGAGTTTTTAATGAATACACGCACATGTGTCTATGTGTGCATCCCTGCAAAACATAAACAAAATAAATAATAATCATTTTTTACTCAGCTGGTCTTGGGACGAAATGACAAGTCCTCACTGTCTGAGACCTAGTACAAATGTATCCAGCACAGGCACTTTCGCCCTCCATGCTAGCTAGCACCCATGCTTGGTGGGACTGGCTCCTCAGACTGGCTCGGCTCGACATCGGCTTTGCGGAAGATCCACTTATCTTCGTCTCCGAAGGACTTTGCCAGAACGGTCCCAACTTTATCGCTGTTTAGAAATTGGTAGGCTTCTTAGCTTTTTACGTTTTTTCCATAGCCTGATCATCAACAGCAAGAGAGTCAATGATTTATGCGTATATTTTGGCTCACTTTATGGACGGTCACAGACGGTTTATATCAGTATCCCAGCGAGTCCTTCTGGGTGGGGTACTGTTTGTCCGTCTCTTCTCATGAATTGACTTTGGGAATACTTCCACTTTATACTTTGGGGATCCATCCCAGTCTTAACTTGTATTAGTAGCATTATTGCAGTTGTTGATTCAGTTAACAAAATGAATGCAGAAATATGCTATTGACAGGGTTTCTAGTGGAGCGCATATGAATTCTGATAATGCACAACCGCGGGGGAAGTTGTATCCATAGTTTCCGCATTTCACTTCCATGTTATAAACATGAGCATGAGGAACATGAGGTGGATAGCTGCCAATCTCATCTCCCCATTCCTCCTCCGTGTTCAGTTCCCTCTCAATCCCTTTCATGTCTGTCGAGTGGCTGCATCTCTCTTCCACTCCCAATGTCACCTTCACCGCATTCATGGCTTCATTAGCACGGCATCACCATAGTAACCGGCACATGAACGAGAAGAGAGGACAGTACCGATGGAGAGGGAGGGAGAGTCATTTGGCGGAGAGAGAAAAGGAGGGAGAGATGGAGTAGAGACGCGGGGGGGAGGGATACGTTTAAGAAGAGAGGGAGAGATAAGCGGAGGAAAGAGAAAGGGAGGTAGAGATTGGGCAGAGAGGTAGGGTACAGACACAGGTTAAGGAGAGAGGGGGAAATAGGTGGGAGGTCAGAGAGGGGAAGGGGGAGTATGTTTGTGTACATTATTTCTGCAAGTTGGATTTGAGTGGAGCTCATCCAGTGTTAGCGATGAAGCTAAGCTAACACTGTTGAAACCTCTGTTACTGTAAGTAGAGATAGCTTGCTAGTTGCTAGCTGGGTGTGGTTCATAAAGCAGCCTCACCCAGTACAGAACATCAGTCCAGCCCTCCATGGTGATACACTGGAAAACAGTGAGCATGGCAAACAGGAAGTTGTCAAAGTTGGTGATGCCACCATTGGGCCCGTGCCATCCTTCCCTACACACAGTCCCATTCATCCTGCACTGGCGCCCATGGCCTGACACCGCACACGGAACAGGCTCCTCCTCGGCCAGAATACCTTTAGTGCATATAGAGAAAGGGAGAGAAAGGTAGGATGTAAGGCCGGAAAATAACTTAGTTAACAATGATGCATCGCATCAGATGCGTGATATCAGAGTGCGTTTGCCATATGAGAATATCAAATACATCCTGTGGTGTAAAAAGGCACTGGGACGCACAGAAAAGTTATGCAGTTTTGCTTGTCTTGTTTACAGATACACATTCTATAGGTATAGTGTGCATGTATACAGTGTTAACACATAATTCTCATAGCACACTAGCTCATCAGAGGCTCTCTCGTTCTCTCTCTCACACACAAACACCCACCCACACCCGCCATTACACGCCACAGTCCCTAACTCTCTGCTGATGTTGCATATACAGTGCCTTGCAAAAGTATTCACCCCCCTTGGCATTTTTCCTATTTTGTTGCATTACAACCTGTAATTTAAATGGATTTTTATTTGGATTTCATGTAATGGACGTACACGAAATAGTTCAAATTGGTGAAGTGAAATGAAAAAAATGTGTTTAAGCCGTACACTCCACAGAGCTGGGCTTTACGGAAGAGTGGGCAGAAAAATAAAAGCAAACATGTTTGGTGTTCACCAAAAGGCATGTGGGAGACTCCCCAAACATATGGAAGAAGGTACTCTGGTCAGATGAGACTAAAATGTAGCTTTTTGGCCATCAAGGAAAATGCTATGTCTGGCGCAAACCCGATACCTCTCATCACCCCGAGAACACCATTCCCACAGTGAAGCATAGTGGTGGCAGCATCATGCTGTGGGGATGTTTTTCATCGACTGGGACTGGGAAACTGGTCAGAATTGAAGGAATGATGGATGGAGCTAAATACATGGAAATTCTTGAGGGAAACCTGTTTCAGTCTTCCAGAGATTTGAGACTGGGATGGAGGTTTACTTTCCAGCAGGACAATGACCCTAACCATACTGCTAAAGCAACACTCGGGTGGTTTAACAGGAAACATTTAAATGTCTTGGAGTGCCCTAGTCAAAGCCCAGACCTCAATCCAATTGAGAATGTGTGGTATGACTTAAAGATTGCTGTACACCAGCGGAACCCATCCAACTTCAAGGAGCTGGAGCAGCTGGCTCTACAAAGTATAGACTCTGGGGGGGTGAATAGTTATGCACACTCAAGTTTTCTGATTTTGTTTGTCTGATTTCTTGTTTGTTTCACAATAAAAAATATTTTACATCTTCAAAGTGGTAGGCATGTTGTGTAAATCAAATGATACAAACCCCCCAAAAATCCATTTCAATTCCAGGTTGTAAGGCAAGAACATATGAAAAATGACTAGGGGAATGAATACTTTCGCAAGCCATTGTAAATTATCGATCGGTAACCTAAGCCTGTCTTCTTATGCAGTACTGACATGCACCAAAAGCTGGGAAAAGTTTAACTTCAAGTAACGGACCGAGACAGGCCGGTTACGGGACGCAGGCCCTTACCGGTGCCCACCAGGTAGCAGGTGGCGTGCATCTTGCCGATGAAGAGTTCGAGGCCGATGATGGCGTAGATGATGATGACGAAGAGGACGAGCAGAGCGATGTGGAGCAGAGGAACCATGGCTTTAATGATGGAGTTCAACACTACCTGTAAACCTAGAGACATGGAGAGAGAAGGGTCAGTCACACACAAGATGGAAGCAGGGACAGTGTAAAGCTATGAGGACATCCATTTAATATATCCATTGAGTATATTATGAGGAAACTCATTCAGTATTTGTATACGTTATGTCCAGATAGATTTCAGCCTGTATAGGCTGCTATATGGGTATCGATAAAACTTGAGATTGAGCTTGAACTAGAATCAGAAACACAGATCAATTACTACATAATGAGTCATCTCTAGAGTCTAAATGTATTAAATATTCTGGTGCCATGGCAACTCACTGGGTACTCCTGAGACAAGGCGGAGGGGGGCGGAGCACCCGGAATGCTCGGAGGGCCTTGACGTCGAAGCCTCCCGGCTTACCCCCCTGGCCCCCGGCATCGCCCTCTTTGGTTATCACCTCCAGAACTACACTGAACAACCTGCGGAGAGAGGGAGAGAGAGGGAGGAAAGAGGGAAAGGGGAGAGATATCACAAAGATCACAGACAGAGATACAGATGACTTCATTGTAAAATACAGCCCTGAGGCTTTCTGAGCTCTCTGGTGACAGAACTCTGATTTATCTTAGTGGTCTTTTCTGGGCCATACTGTTGTGTGTGTGTGTGTTTGAATTGAATAAAAACACATGTAAAATCAACATTACACTCATACAGCGTCTGTCTAAAACACACATTACATAGCGGTAGGCGTAATGTTGATTTTACATGTGTTTTTATTCAATTCAAACACACACACACACAACGCTGTATGAGTGTCTGTCTGACGCCTGGTTTGTGTGGCAAACAAACTCAATATAAATATTATAAAAATTCAATGAACTACCATTACAGAAAGGCACCAAAAATGGGAGGAAAGAATGAGCAGAATGCCCTTCAACAAGCACTCAGACCAGAGGCGACATAGGACATGTTTTTTTTTCTTTACAGATAAGATCGTAATTTGAGCCAGTTTCACACAGCAGGAAAATAATCCTGCAGCAACAGGAAATGTGAATTATTAGGTGGATTATAATTAATGGACATTTTTGTAGGGGTTGATACATTTTTCTTTGGGGCGAATCAAGTCTGACATTTTTAAGTGGAAATCACTCACTTTTAGGAGCCTTTTTAAACCTTGAATAAACAAAGAATGATCAAATTAAGATACGGCATCTGTAAGTATTTTTTATAAGAAGTGGGTTCAATAACCTTTTTGCAACCCTTAAGGATATCTTTTTTTCTTGAGTGCACCTTCAGTGGTCCATACTGGGCTGTAATGATGTACCTTGGCATCAGGAGGAACTGGAATACTCATGTGTGTGTATATGCATGTGTGTGTGTGCGAATTACTCTATGACTCTGTCTTGGGAGAGCCATTGATTTCAACTTAAACAGTGGTGGTACTCACCCTACTATGACAATGACAAAATCCAGCATGTTCCATCCGTTTCTTACGTAGGAGTTCTGGTGCATGACTAAACCATACGCTATGATCTTCATAAAGGTCTCTATAGTAAAGATGATTAGGAAGGCATATTCTACTGTTTCCTGTGGGGAGGGAGGGAAAGAGAGGGGGGGAGAGAGAGAGAGAGAGAGGGGGCCATTAAACATCAAGGATGTGAATAATAAATACAACAACAAACACTCTTCAAGAAGAAGAAATCTGATTGGTTCATTGTGAGCAGGCAGTAATGGTTGAGCCAACAGGGTTAAACTGTGCCGGGGAGATCGTCATTCACCAACACCTGGCCCAGAGCAGAGATTTGATCAATGATGAGGATTCAGTTACAGTGGTGGAGGATGGAATATGCCAGAAACAACAGACAGAGATGTGGGGGAAAGAAAGAATGAAAGTGACAGAGAGAACAGGTTGCTAATCCAGTTAGACAGATAAAAGTTCGGTGAAAACAACATTCATGTCACTCATTGGATGATTGACGATCAAAATCTATTTTTCCCATCATGCCTGGTGGTGCAGAGCCACACAGACAGACGATTAGAAGGTGACAGGGCGTGAGGTCTGGATTAGTTTTGGCGGGAAGGAATAGCCTGAACAAAGCGGCCTGATTTGTGTAATCCTGAGGAGAGGAGAGCCTCTGAATTACTCAACTCCTCTACTTGGCTTCGTGTTGTTCACACCCGAGAAAAGTTGTTTTGGGTGGACACATTGGCATTCTCTTTTTAAAAACCAACTTGCCGTGGTCTGGCAAAGCATTCGATCTCACTTATAAACAAGCCTGTGGTCAGAATACACCTCTGTATACAAAGAATTGTGGGCACAATGCAAAGCAACACTTTTCCCCACCAACAACCCACACCTCAGTAATCAATCGAAGGAGCACAAAGTCAACATTCGAAAACCGTCATCTCCCGTTTGTTGCGTAATGCAAATGTTACCAGGGTAACAGCATGAGTTTGACTTTTAATACCGATCAGAGAGCATAGCCCTGTATCTGGCAGAGATTCCCACATCATTCAAGGCCTCTGCTTTGTGATTCAGCAGCAGTCTTTAAAGAGCCAGCCAGCCAGCCAGCCAGTCAGCCTCAGCCTCAGCCTCTGGCCTCCGCGTTGATTCAGTACAGTACAGGTCGTAATGCAGCCAGACAGACAGCAGACATTTTCACACAGGGATTAGCTAATGTAGAGTAATACAGAGTTGGAACAGCTTGACCTGTTAGGATGCTAACGGTACAACAACGTAGGGACTGTCTAATGAATGGATAGGAAAAGCTGCTTTATAACAAAACAAGCAAGCTTTTGATTCGTGAATGTTTGTTTTCTGGTCACGGTTGACAAGTCAATGGTGTCCCCCTCCCAGACTGCAAATAGCCTTGGCGTGACCCTGGACAACACCCTGTCGTTCTCTGCAAACGTCAACGCAGTGACTCGCTCCTGCAGGTTTATGCTCTACAACATCTGTATAGTAAGACCCTTACTCACACAGGAAGCAGCGCCGGTCCTAATCCAGACTATTGTCATCTCCCATCTAGACCACTGCAACTCTCTGTTGGCTGGGCTCCCCGCTTGTGCCATCAAACCCCTCCAATTACCCAGAACGTCGCAGCCCGACTGGTGTTCAAGTTCTCCCATGTCACCCTGCACACGCCACTGGCTTCCAGTTAAATCTCTCATCCACTGCAAGACCATGGTGCTTGACTATGGAGCTGCCCCTCCCTACCTTCAGGCTGTGCTCAAACCTTACTCCCCCAGCACTCCGTTCTGCCACCTCTGCTCTCGTGGCCCTCCCACCCTTGCATGAGGGCAGTTCCCACTCATCCCAGTCCAAGCTCTTCTCTGTCCTAGCACCCCCAATGGTGGAATCAGCTTCCCCCTGAAGCTAGGACAATAGAGTCCCTGCCCGTCTTCCCGGAAACTTCTTAAACCCTACCTCTTCAAAGAGTACCAAAAATGAGAAGCCTAAGTAGCGCTTATAGATAAAAGGTCCTGCTGCCACACAACCGGTACATAAGTATACAACAGACACAGTCTCCGGTAGTCTGAGGATGGCCCAGCATCTCCACGTGACGACGCTAGCTGCCTCACACTGATAAGAGCCCGTGAACGCACACGTTTGAACTGCTTGAATGTGTGTCCCCTTCCTCACTCATCTCCCCTTTGTTTGATTTGGTCCAAAATGGCCCCTTTTTCTGTCTCCAGCTGACAAAGTAGACCTGCCCACTTCCTCTTTACAGTAATAATCACGTCTGAATGGAAGCACTTAGCCAAGCTCTGACGCTGTGGCAGCCACGGAGGCCACGTCCGCCACCGCTGCTGCCTTTGTGACCTTAAGTCACTGTGGGCGTGAGTGTGTGTTTGCGCGAGTGCGCAGAAGCTAGCAGCGATTGCAGCCAAGTGACGATAGAGACAGAATCCGTGTATTCTGTGGAGGGAGGAGAGGAGCAGCATCTATCCATTAGACAGCCATTGTGAACAGCCAGCCGACAGATAGAACATCAGCTAATAGAACGTCAGGGAGGGAGTGGAACCGCTAAGAATATGGAACATCCGCTATTAGTGACTAATGGAACAGCTGAACATGGGAACACAAACACAACAGCCAAAACTGGACCTGTGGCTGATATAGCAGCATCAAACAGAACAGTTCCGGTGTGAGATCAGTTCTGGTGTGAGAACAGTTCCAGTGTGAGATCTGTTCCGGTGTGAGAACAGTTCCGGTGTGAGATCTGTTCCGGTGTGAGATCTGTTCCGGTGTGAGAACAGTTCCAGTGTGAGATCTGTTCCGGTGTGAGAACAGTACCGGTGTGAGATCTGTTCTGGTGTGAGAACAGTTCCGGTGTGAGATCTGTTCCGGTGTGAGAACAGTTCCCTGTGTGAGAACAGTTCCGGTGTGAGAACAGTTCCGGTGTGAGAACAGTTCCAGTGTGAGATCTGTTCCCTTGTGAGAACAGTTCCGGTGTGAGATCTGTTCCGGTGTGAGAACAGTACCGGTGTGAGATCTGTTCTGGTGTGAGAACAGTTCCGGTGTGAGAACAGTTCCGGTGTGAGAACAGTTCCAGTGTGAGATCTGTTCTGGTGTGAGAACAGTTCCGGTGTGAGATCTGTTCTGGTGTGAGAACAGTTCCGGTGTGAGATCTGTTCCGGTGTGAGAACAGTTCCCTGTGTGAGAACAGTTCCGGTGTGAGAACAGTTCCGGTGTGAGAACAGTACCGGTGTGAGATCTGTTCCGGTGTGAGAACAGTTCCAGTGTGAGAACAGTTCCGGTGTGAGAACAGTTCCCTGTGTGAGAACAGTTCCGGTGTGAGAACAGTACCGGTGTGAGAACAGTTCCAGTGTGAGAACAGTTCCCTGTGTGAGAACAGTTCCGGTGTGAGAACAGTACCGGTGTGAGAACAGTTCCAGTGTGAGAACAGTTCCAGCTCCTGCTTTTGAGAACAGTTCCTGGTTTTGGTGTCCTGAGAACAGTTCCGGTGTAAGATCTGTTCTGGTGTGAGAACATATCCAGAGTGAGAACAGAGCCAGTGTGAGTGTCACGTCCTGATCTGTTTCACCTGTCCTTGTGCTTGTCTCCACCCCCTCCAGGTGTCGCCCATCTTCCCCACTTATCCCCTGGGTATTTTCTACCTGTGTTTTCTGTTTGTCAGTTCCAGTTTGTCTTGTTTGTTCAAGTCAACCAGTGTTTTGTCTCAGCTCCTGCTTTTCCCCAGTCTCTCTTTTTCTTGTCCTCCTGGTTTTGACCCTTGCATGTCCTGACCCTGAACCTACCTGCCGTCCTGTACCTCTGGACAGCTCCCTGCCTGCCTTGACCTGTTGTTTACCTGCCCCTGTTGACTTAAATGTAAATGTAAATGTAAATTGTTACTTCAACACAGTCTGCACTTGGGTCTTACCTGAAACCTGATAGTGAGAACATATCCAGAGTGAGAACATATCCAGAGTGAGAACATATCCAGTGTGAGAACATATCCAGAGTGAGAACAGATCCAGTGTGAGAACATATCCAGAGTGAGAACAGATCCAGTGTGAGAACAGATCCAGTGTGAGAACAGATCCAGTGTGAGAACATATCCAGTGTGAGAACAGATCCAGTGTGAGAACAGATCCAGAGTGAGAACAGATCCAGAGTGAGAACAGATCCAGTGTGAGAACAGATCCAGTGTGAGAACAGATCCAGTGTGAGAACAGATCCAGTGTGAGAACAGATCCAGAGTGAGAACATATCCAGAGTGAGAACAGAGCCAGTGTGAGAACAGAGCCAGTGTGAGAACAGATCCAGTGTGAGAACAGATCCAGTGTGAGAACAGATCCAGTGTGAGAACAGAGCCAGTGTGAGAACAGATCCAGTGTGAGAACAGATCCAGTGTGAGAACATATCCAGAGTGAGAACAGAGCCAGTGTGAGAACAGATCCAGTGTGAGAACAGAGCCAGTGTGAGAACAGAGCCAGTGTGAGAACAGAGCCAGTGTGAGAACATATCCAGAGTGAGAACAGAGCCAGTGTGAGAACAGATCCAGTGTGAGAACAGAGCCAGTGTGAGAACAGATCCAGAGTGAGAACAGATCCAGTGTGAGAACAGAGCCAGTGTGAGAACAGAGCCAGTGTGAGAACAGAGCCAGTGTGAGAACATATCCAGAGTGAGAACAGAGCCAGTGTGAGAACAGATCCAGTGTGAGAACAGATCCAGTGTGAGAACAGATCCAGTGTGAGAACAGATCCAGTGTGAGAACAGATCCAGTGTGAGAACAGAGCCAGTGTGAGAACAGAGCCAGTGTGAGAACAGAGCCAGAGTGAGAACAGAGCCAGTGTGTGAACAGATCCAGTGTGAGAACAGAGCCAGTGTGAGAACAGATCCAGTGTGAGAACAGAGCCAGTGTGAGAACAGAGCCAGAGTGAGAACAGAGCCAGTGTGAGAACAGAGCCAGAGTGAGAACAGAGCCAGTGTGAGAACAGAGCCAGTGTGAGAACAGAGCCAGAGTGAGAACAGAGCCAGTGTGAGAACAGAGCCAGAGTGAGAACAGAGCCAGAGTGAGAACAGAGCCAGTGTGAGAACAGAGCCAGTGTGAGAACAGAGCCAGTGTGAGAACAGATCCAGAGTGAGAACAGAGCCAGTGTGAGAACAGATCCAGTGTGAGAACAGAGCCAGAGTGAGAACAGAGCCAGAGTGAGAACAGAGCCAGTGTGAGAACAGAGCCAGAGTGAGAACAGATCCAGTGTGAGAACAGATCCAGTGTGAGAACAGAGCCAGTGTGAGAACAGATCCAGTGTGCGAGAGCCAGAGCCAAGTGATGATGCTTCTTCCGCGACATTCTCGTCGCGTCCATCCTGTCTTCCATGTCTCCTGTGTCAGCAAACTATTTACCATAAGATCATGGACTTAGTGGATTGGGAGGGCGTAACAAGAGGTTCAACTCTTCATCCATTGGTAGTGGATGAGCTGTTTCCCCTATACAATGTAAAGCACTTTGAACTCTTGAGAAAGTGCTAGCCATGTGTGTGTATATACTGTAAAATCCAATCCATCATCAATGGGTAGAGTGGAACAGTATCCTAAAATATGTCAGAAACAGGACCCTAGCAGCCACTGTGACTGACCAAATCACGGGATGAGAGAGGCATGAACCAAACCACTGCCAAAGGAATACTTCAACGACTTTTGACTTAAGGACTGGTCGACCATAAGCATTAAATCCCCACGTTTGGGTCCAACCCCAAACTGAAGTTGTTGATCCAGTCCACTAATCAAAGTCTCTGTAATGCTTTTGAATAGTCTGTGACTGGCCCTCATCAGTCTTAATACTCAGTAGGCTACGTCCTACTCAGCAAAGAATACATTACACTCACTGTGGGTTGGTATTATGGGTTCTCATAGGGAACAATCTACACTGAGTGTGCAACGCCTTAAGAACGCCTGCTCTTCCCATGACATAGACTGACTATGTGAATCCAGGTGAAACCTATGAACCCTTATTGAGGTCACCTTATAAATCCACTTCAATCAGTGTAGATGAAGGGGAGGAGACGGGTTAAAGAAGGATTTCTAAGCCCTAAGACAATGGAGACATGGATTGTGTATGTGTGCCATTCAGAAGCTGAATGGGCAAGACAAAATAGTTAAGTGCCTTTGAACAGGGTATCATAGTAGGTGCCAGAAACAGTGGTTTTGTAACTAGAACTGCAACACTTCTGGGTTTTTCCACACTCAACAGTTTCCTGTGTGTATCAAGACTGTTCCGCCACCCAAAGGACATCCAGCCAACTTGACACAACTGTGGGAAGCATTGGAGTCAACATGGGCCAGCAAGACCTTGTATAGTCCATGCCCCGACGAATTGAGGCTGTTCTGAGGGCAAAAAAAGTGTTTTCTACACTCAGTGTATATGCATTTAAGTTATGTTTCATGTTGTCTCAATGTAAACATTTTATTTAGTACCTACAGTAGATGTGAGTGAACATGTAAACATGCAGCACACAAATAATGTTTTTTAGTTATTTTTTAGTTAGGTTAAATAGTGCCTGTAGTCTTTATCTGACAGGTGGAGTCCTGAGTGTTGTATCCATAGGACACGAAGAAGGAACACAGAGCCGACTCTCTCAGTGAACTCTCTCTGAACCCAAACTGCTGTGCTGCATCCAAATAAAACAATCCAAATTAAACCCGAGGACTCAAATAAAACATCCAGTCCTTGTCATACAACATCTGAACGACTGATGCTGGAAGCGATTTATTTTCTAAAAGAATCCTGCACAACAAACTAATGAAAAGGGACTGTTAATATACTTTCAATGGAGGAGAACAGAGCCATTGGATAAGTGTGTGTCTCATCTATACGATTCCACCGGCGTTCTTTATCTCTGTAGTCCTGTTGGCTATCAGTGCAGGGTGTTCTTTATCTCTGTAGTCCTGTTGGCTATCAGTGCAGGGTGTTCTTTATCTCTGTAGTCCTGTTGGCTATCAGTGCAGGGTGTTCTTTATCTCTGTAGTCCTGTTGGCTATCAGTGCAGGGTGTTCTTTATCTCTGTAGTCCTGTTGGCTATCAGTGCAGGGTGTTCTTTATCTCTGTAGTCCTGTTGGCTATCAGTGCAGGGTGTTCTTTTGATATGGAAGGAGAGGGAGTTCTCCTAGCATACAGTCCATAGCCCAGTGACCAGAACAGCATAATGCCGCTTTCCATCAATAAATGGCTTCCACAAGTGTCATTTCTCAAGGACAAGTGAGAGACTGGGGGAGAGTGAGAAAGTATACTTGTAAGTGTGAGAAAGGGACATAGAAAGAGTGAAGACAGACCGATAGTGAGAGAGGAAAAAACAGTGAATGCGAGACGGAGGAGAGAGAGAGAGTGACTGGAGGAAGAAGAGCAGCAGTGTGAGACAGTGTGCTCCTCTATTCACTGTAACCCCGTCTGTCACCCACCCACCCGCAGGCCTGAGCTGCTCAGATCACTCATCATGGTCCAGCCATGTACTCAGAATAATCTTCCATCCCATCAAAAATATCAATCACTCAACATGGCAAAATGGTGTTGACAGATTTAAACACCCAGACTGATGCTTGTCTGCAGATGGAAAGAGGTGGAACCCACTACTGGATAATCCTGGAAATTTATTGGGGTTGGGGTCAGTTGAGTTTTCAATTCAATTAATCCATTAAGTGAATTGTTTGAAATTAAAGCTGAATTGACCCCAATCCGGACAGGTAGTCAAAGTATCTGAGGTATCCTCTTTTGAACATTCGGGTGTATGGACTGGAGGCAGGCAGGGAGAGAGAGGGAGAGGGGGAGAGAGAGTGAGAGAGATAACACTGACACTGTATATAAATGTGGGACACCAACTACATGGGGGGGGGTCTGACTCTCTGTTTCTCTCTTTCTCTCTGTCTCTCTCTCCTTTTCTCTGTGTTTCTGTGTGTTTGGGATCGATAATTTCGCAGGGTTGGGTGGACAGCGTCACACATTACCTGCTAGATGGATCAGCTGGGAGCAGTGGTAGAGTGGTTGGCATACCAGAGAGGGTTTGTGCCATGCCATCTGAGCGTCTGACGATGATCAGAGTGGACAGACCCAATGCCACTTGGATGAGCACAAACCACAACAACCTCCACCTTGGATCACACGGTACCTCCCGAATTGTCGGTGTCACATGATGACAACGTGACGTTAGTAGCAGAGACAGTAACTATTAGAATAACTACTACAGTAACTATGGCCAATAGGCTTCTGGTGATGATAGCATCTCATTTATGGGTCATTGTGGACATTTGCTTTGAGGATGATGAATGATGAGTTAAAGATAACGTGTGTGTGTGTGGTGGCTCTAGCTTGTATGGCTCCCTGGACGAACCCCCCCCCCCCTCCAAAAGACAAATAGAAACCAACTGTAGTATATAAATACAAATAAAAAGAGAATCGAACTATTACACTATTACCCTATTGCTAAACCACACAAATAAAACTAAAATTGCACCAATCCTATATCACACAAATACACAAATAGAATAACTCACTTATAAAGAGAGCCTGATTATTACACTATTGCACTTCAAACGAGAAACACACAAACTAAATTGCACAACTGCCATCTGAACCCTGACCTTTCTTGCCTTTCTTGATTCAAAGTCATCAATTACATCGTCATAAGAAATCTGCCCAGCAATTGCATGGTTAATACTGATGTCAGCAAGGCTACGAAGGCTTTCCTGTGACATGGTGGAGCTCAGGTAGGATTTGATGAACTTCAACTGTGAAAAGCTCCTCTCTGCTTCAGCTACGGTCACTGGAAGAGTTAGACACATTGTGAGAGCAGTCCACAAATGTGGATACATTTCGAAGAGCTCCTTTTCGTGTATAAATATCAGCAGCTCAAGCAGGGCCATGGTCTTCAATGGCAAGTCAGTTCTTCAGTTCCTGTGCAAGCTCTCCGCCATCCAAGTCTGAGTGTTCTTTATAGTGCAGTGTCATACTAAGGGCCCCACATTGTTCTGACAGCTCCTCATTTGAGAAACTTTGGAGGTTTGACAGCACTCCAAACTTCTCTCTCACATTTTCCAATGTGGAAAATATTTCCTGAAGGGCTTAGGTTGCAGCATCAACAACGACATTGAAAAATGTGGACTTTGTGGACCTCAGCCTTTTTGTTGTTGTAGAACGGCCTCTACATTCATACCCCTCACAAATATCCTTGCCTGACGGTTTGTGCAGTCATAAAGCCTGTCGCCCTGTAGTTGCTGAGACCTCTCTCTGTCTTTCTGAGAAGACTGACTGCAACATCCACGTGCATACTGGGAGACTGCATCAGCTTGCTCACATGTTGGATCTGGCTCCAGATGTCATACCACACCGCTGTACAGATGCTGAAGCGGTATGATCCCACCTCCCCTGACAAGGACTGGGCCTCAATTGTTGTCACATGGTTCACTTTGGTTTGATCCCTCACCTCAACCAGTGCCTCTCTCACCGCTGCTGCCTGATACCTCAGTGGCTCGACACTCTTAACTTCACTCTCCCACCTCGTCTCAGTCCACATCTCCAAAGTGATGTCCACGTGTTTTTTCAGGATGGCCCGCCGCTGTGTGGAGGCTGAGAACAAGGTGGACAAGGTGCCAAAGTAACCGTTGGAATGGACATGACCTTTAGCAGCATCAGCCACAACCAGGTTTAATGTTTGAGCCCCACATGGCACAAATAGAGATATTCGATTCATTTCCAGGAGTCTGGCTTGGACACCTTTGTTTGGACACGGTTAATGTGCTCTTTCATGATTGGATCAAATTGTGTCGTCAGTTCAACCTTTTGAGGACATTTCCATTTGATGGAGAGTACAGTGTTTCTGTGTGTCCCCTTAGTGACAGATTTCTAATTGCCAGAGACTGCACAATGCTCATTGCCAGTTCTTTCCATGTTTTCATGCAGTTTGGTGTTCTGGACTACTGTCGTGTGAAGTCAGCAAAGAACTTGCATGTTTCCAGTCTGTCAGTCCTGAGTTTGCTAAATTAATTTTATTCTTAGAAAAGTGTTGCTTCTTTCAGAATACACCAACCAACTTATAGGGATCTTTTTCACCAGTCACCAAGGTCTTCCTGAAATACTGGTGGTGGCAACTTCTTCCATCACTCTCATTCCTTGGGAAAACAAATTGAGGAGGTACCTCACTTGGTCCTCTGCAAACTAGTTCTGTCAGTCAGAACTGAAGGCCAGTCAGCAGCAGGATTTGGTGGGGCTCCTGCTACAGTCATTTCTAATGGAGAGCACATGGGCATTAGTTACACACACGCACGCACACACACACACACACACACACACACACACACACACACACACACACACACACACACACACACACACACACACACACACACACACACACACACACACACACACACACACACACACACACACACACACACACACACACACACAGAGAGAGAGAGAGAATCCTGCTGGGGAGAAGGAAATGGTTCGAGATCATTTCTGAAGAGGCCTGTGTGACTGAGGAGGTAGATGACTTGCCAAACTATAGCTTTGGCAAGTCGGTTAGTACATCTACTTTGTGCATGACACAAGTAATTTTTCCAACAATTGTTTACAGACAGATTATTTCACTTATAATTCACTGTATCACAATTCCAGTGGGTCAGAAGTTTGCATACACTAAGTTGACTGTGCCTTTAAACAGCTTGGAAAATTCCTGAAAATTATGTCATGGCTTTAGAAGCTTCTGGTAGGCTAACCGACATGATTTTAGTCAATTGGAGGTGTACCTGTGGATGAATTTCAAGGCCTACCTTCAAACTCAGTGCCTCTTCGCCTGACATCATGGGAAAATCAAAAGAAATCAGCCAAGACCTCAGAACAAACTTGTAGACATCCACAAGTCTGGTTCATCCTTGAGAGCAATTGCCAAATGCCTGAAGGTACCACGTTCATCTGTACGAACAATAGTACACAAGTATAAACACCACGGGACCACGCAGCCGTCATAACACTCAGGAAGGAGACGTGTTCTGTCTCCTAGAGATTAACATACTTTGGTGCGAAAAGTGCAAATCAATCCCAGAACAACAGCAAAGGACCTTGTGAAGATGCTGGAGGAAACAGGTACAAAAGTATCTATATCCACAGTAAAACGAGTCCTATATCGACATAACCTGAAAGGCCGCTCAGCAAGTAAGAAGCCACTGCTCCAAAACCGCCATAAAAAAAGCTTGACTACGGTTTGCAACTGCACATGGGGACAAAGATCATAGTTTTTGGAGGAATGTCCTCTGGTCTGATGAAACATAAATGGAACAGTTTGGCCATAATGACCATCGTTATATTTGGAGGAAAAAGGGGGAGACATGCAAGCCAAAGAACACCATCCAAAACGTGAAGCACGGGGGTGGCAGCATCATGTTGTGAGGGTGCTTTGCTGCAGGAGGGGCTGGTGCACTTCACAAAATAGATGGAATCATGATGGAGGAAAATGATGCGTATGTATCGAAGCAACATCTCAAGACATCAGTCAGGAAGTTCATGCTTTGTTGCAAATGGGTCTTCCAAATGGACAATGACCCCAAGCATACTTCGAAAGTTGTGGCAAAATAGCTTAAGGACAGCAAAGTCAAGGTATTGGAGTGGCAAAGCCCTGACCTCAATCCTATAGAAAATTTGTAGGCAGAACTGAAAAAAATCATGTGCGAGCAAAGAGGCCTACAAACCTGACTCACTTACACCAGCTCTGTCAGGAGTAATGGGCCAAAATTCACCCAACTTATTGTGGGAAGCTTGTGGAAGGCTACCCAAAACGTTAGACCCAAGTTAAACAATTTAAAGGCAAGGCTACCAAATACTAACTGAGTGTATGTAAACTTCTGACCCACTGCGAATGTGATGAAAGAAATCACATCTGAAATAAATCATTCTCTCTACTATTATTCTGACATTTCACATTCTTAAAATAAAGTGGTGATCCTAACTGACCTAAAACAGGGAATTTTTACTGTCAGGAATTAATGGATTAAATGTCAGGAATTGTGAAAACTGAGTTTAAATGTATTTGGTAAAGGTGTATGTAAACTTCTGATTTCAACTGTACATGTCATTATGCACAATTTATCACATTTTCACAACAGGAACCAAATAAACCACACAACCTCCTTGGCTAATTCTAGGCATAAGACACCCGAAAAGACTCAATATATCACAAAAGATACAAAATATCAGCATAATATAGACATCTTTTAAGTTAGCCTACAGCTAATTGGAAATTCCCCTTACTGAGCTCAGGATCTAGTCAATACAATCACAGAAAACCTTAGTTAGGTTGTAATCGTTTTGCTGCAGGCTACACACATTATCATGATGACACTTGGTGAAATTATATCAAATGTTGTCATGTATTGTCATGTATTGCCATGTCTTGTCCCTGTGCTTTCTCTCTTCGTTTCCCCCTGCTGGTCGTATTAGCTTTCTTTCTCTCTATCCCTTCTCTCTCTCTATCGTTCCGTTCCTGCTCCCAGCTGTTCCTCATTCTCCTAACGACCTCGTTTACTCTCTCACACCTGTCCCCTATTTTGCCCTCTGATTAGGTCTCTATTTCTCTCTCGGTTTCTGCCTCTGTCCTTGTCGGATTCTTGTTTGCTGTGTCCTTGCTTCCGTCCTGTCGTGTTTTGCCTTTTCATCAGATGCTGCGTGTGAGCAGGTGTCTCTGTCCGCTACGGCCCGCGCCTACCCGAAGGGACCTGCAGTCTGTTGCCGCTTGTCCTGCAATTCTCCTCAACAACTAGAGGATTTATGTTTTCCCTGTTTGGACATCTCCTGTAAAGGATTGAGGATTATGTTTTCCCTGTTTGGACTCTAATAAACTCAGTTTCTGTTAAGTCGCTTTTGGGTCCTCACTCACCTGCATAACAGAAGAATCCGACCAAGAATGGACCCAGCGACTACGGATCCTCGCTACTCAGCCGTCGAGATCCAGGAAGCGATGCTCGGCAGACACGAGCAGGAATTGTCTGCTGCTCGGCATGCCGTTGAGACCCTGGCCGCTCAGGTCTCCGACCTCTCAAAACATTTTCACAATCTCCGTCTCGATCCACCAGCTACTTCCTGGGCTTCCGAGTCTCCGGAGCCCAGAATTAATAACCCACCGTGTTACTCTGGGCAGCCCACTGAATGCCGCTCGTTTCTCACCCAGTGTGATATTGTGTTCTCTCTCCAGCCCAACACGTACTCCAGGGGTACTGCTCGTATCGCCTACGTCATATCTCTCCTTACTGGACGGGCTCGTGAGTGGGGCACGGCAATCTGGGAGGCAAGGGCTGAGTGTACTAACGAGTATCAGAACTTTAAAGAGGAGATGATACGGGTTTTTGATCGTTCAGTTTTTGGGAAAGAAGCTTCCAGGGCCCTGGCTTCCCTATGTCAAGGTAATCGATCCATAACGGATTACTCTATAGAGTTTCGCACTCTTGCTGCCTCCAGTGACTGGAACGAGCCGGCGTTGCTCGCTCGTTTTCTGGAGGGTCTCCACGCTGAGGTTAAGGATGAGATTCTCTCCCGGGAGGTTCCTTCCAGCGTGGATTCTTTGATTGAACTCGCCATCCGCATAGAACGACGGGTAGATCTTCGTCACCGAGCTCGTGGAAGAGAGCTCGCGTCAACAGTGTCCCCCCTCTCCGCATCACTACCATCTCCCCCACTGGCTCAGGTGTTGAGCCCATGCAGCTGGGGGTATTCGCATCTCGACTAAGGAGAGGGAACGGAGAATCACCAACCGCCTCTGTCTCTATTGCGGTTCCGCTGGACATTTTGTCATTTCATGTCCAGTAAAAGCCAGAGCTCATCAGTAAGCGGAGGGCTACTGGTGAGCGCTACTACTCAGGTCTCTCTGTCAAGATCCTGTACTACCTTGTCGGTCCATCTACGCTGGACCGGTTCGGCAGCTTCCTGCAGTGCCTTGATAGACTCTGGGGCTGAGGGCTGTTTTATGGACTAAGCCTGGGCTCGGGAACATGACATTCCTCTCAGACAGTTAGGGGAGTCCACGGCCATGTTCGCCTTGGATGGTAGTCCTCTCCCCAGTATATTATGTGAAACGCTACCTTTAACCCTCACTGTTTCTGGTAATCATAGTGAAACCATTTCTTTTTTGATTTTTCGTTCACCTTTTACACCTGTTGTTTTGGGTCATCCCTGGCTAGTGTGTCATAATCCTTCTATTAATTGGTCTAGTAATTCTATCCTATCCTGGAATGTTTCTTGTCATGTGAAATGTTTAATGTCTGCTATCCCTCCTGTTTCTTCTGCCCCCTCTTCACAGGAGGAGTCTGGTGATTTGACAGGGGTGCTGGAGGAATATCATGATCTGCGCACGGTCTTCAGTCGGTCCAGGGCCACCTGCCTTCCTCCTCACCGGTCGTATGATTGTAGTATTGATCTCCTTCCGGGGACCACTCCCCCCCGGGGTAGACTATACTCTCTGTCGGCTCCCGAACGTAAGGCTCTCGAAGATTATCTGTCTGTTGCTCTCGTCGCCGGTACCGTAGTCCCTTCTTCCTCTCCCGCCGGAGCGGGGGTTTTTTTTGTTAAGAAAAAGGACGGTACCCTGCGCCCCTGCGTGGATTATCGAGGGCTGAATGACATAACGGTTAAGAATCGTTATTCGCTTCCCCTTATGTCGTCAGCCTTCGAGATTCTGCAGGGAGCCAGGTTCTTTACTAAGTTGGACCTTCGTAACGCTTACCATCTCGTGCGCATCAGGGAGGGGGACGAGTGGAAAACGGCGTTTAACACTCCGTTAGGGCATTTTGAATACCGGGTTCTGCCGTTCAGTCTCGCTAATGCTCCAGCTGTCTTTCAGGCATTAGTGAATGATGTACTGAGTGACATGCTGAACATCTTTGTTTTTGTTTACCTTGACGAGATCCTGATTTTTTCACCGTCACTCCAGATTCATGTTCAGCACGTTCGACGTGTTCTCCAGCGCCTTTTAGAGAATTGTCTTTATGTGAAGGCTGAGAAGTGCGCTTTTCATGTCTCCTCCGTCACATTTCTCGGTTCTGTTATTTCCGCTGAAGGCATTCAGATAGATCCCGCTAAGGTCCATGCTGTCAGCGATTGGCCCGTCCCTAAGTCACGTGTCGAGCTGCAGCGCTTTCTCGGTTTCGCGAATTTCTATCGGCGTTTCATTCGTAATTTCGGTCAAGTGGCAGCTCCTCTCACAGCCCTTACTTCTGTCAAGACGTGCTTTAAGTGGTCCGTTTCCGCCCAGGGAGCTTTTGATCTCCTCAAGAAGCGTTTTACATCCGCTCCTATCCTTGTTACTCCTGACGTCACTAAACAATTCATTGTCGAGGTTGACGCGTCAGAGGTGGGCGTGGGAGCCATTCTGTCCCAGCGCTCCCATTCTGACGATAATGTCCACCCTTGCGAGTATTTTTCTCATCGCCTGTCGCCGTCGGAACGTAACTATGATGTGGGAAACCGCGAACTGCTCGCCATCCGCTTAGCCCTAGGCGAATGGCGACAGTGGTTGGAGGGGCGACCGTTCCTTTTGTCGTTTGGACTGACCATAAGAACCTTGAGTACATCCGTTCTGCCAAACGACTCAATGCGCGTCAGGCTCGTTGGGCGTTGTTTTTCGCTCGTTTCGAGTTCGTTATTTCTTATCGTCCGGGCACTAAGAACACCAAGCCTGATGCTTTATCCCGTCTCTTCAGTTCTTCTGTAGCCTCTACCGACCCCGAGGGGATTCTCCCTGAGGGGCGTGTTGTCGGGTTGACTGTCTGGGGAATTGAGAGACAGGTAAAGCAAGCACTCACTCACACTCCGTCGCCGCGCGCTTGTCCTAGGAACCTTCTTTTCATTCCCGTTTCTACTCGTCTGGCCGTTCTTCAGTGGGCTCACTCTGCCAAGTTAGCTGGCCACCTCGGCGTTCTGGGTACGCTTGCTTCTATTCGCCAGCGTTTTTGGTGGCCTACTCAGGAGAGTGACACGCGCCGTTTCGTGGCTGCTTCTTCGGACTGCGCGCAGACTAAGTCAGGTAACTCTCCTCCTGCCGGTCGTCTCAGACCGCTTTCCATTCCCTCTCGACCATGGTCTCACATCGCCTTAGACTTTATTACCGGTCTGCCTTCGTCAGCGGGGAAGACTGTTATTCTAACGGTTGTCGATAGGTTCTCTAAGGCGGCTCATTTTATTCCCCTCACTAAGCTTCCTTCCGCTAAAGAGACGGCACAAATTCATCATTGAGAATGTGTTCAGAATTCATGGCCTTCCGTCAGACGCCATTGCGGACAGGGGTCCGCAATTCACGTCTCAGTTTTGGAGGGAGTTTTGTCGTTTGATTGGGGCTTCCGTCAGTCTCTCTTCCGGTTTTCATCCCCAGTCTAACGGTCAAGCAGAACGGGCCAATCAGACTATTGGTCGCATCTTACGCAGTCTTTCCTTTCAAAACCCTGCGTCTTGGGCAGAACAGCTCCCCTGGGCAGAATACGCTCACAACTCGCTTCCTTCGTCTGCGACCGGGCTATCTCCTTTTCAGAGTAGACTTGGGTACCAGCCCCCTCTGTTCTCGTCCCAGCTCGCCGAGTCCAGCGTTCCCTCCGCTCAGGCTTTTGTCCAACGTTGTGAGCGCACCTGGAAGAGGGTCAGGTCTGCACTTTGCCGTTATAGGGCGCAGACTGTGAGAGCCGCTAATAAGCGTAGGACTAAGAGTCCTAGGTATTGTCGCGGTCAGAGAGTATGGCTCTCCACTCGTAACCTTCCCCTTACGACAGCTTCTCGCAAATTGACCCCGCGGTTCATTGGTCCGTTCCGTATTTCTCAGGTCGTTAATCCTGTCGCAGTGCGACTTCTTCTTCCGCGACATCTTCGTCGCGTCCACCCAGTCTTCCATGTCTCCTGTGTCAAGCCTTTTCTTCGCGCCCCCGTTCGCCCCCCCCCGTCCTTGTCGAGGGCGCACCTATCTACAGGGTCCGGAAGATTATGGACATGCGTTCTCGGGGACGTGGTCACCAGTACTTAGTGGATTGGGAGGGGTACGGTCCTGAGGAGAGGAGTTGGGTTCCATCTCGGGACGTGCTGGACCGTTCGCTGATCGATGATTTCCTCCGTTGCCGCCAGGTTTCCTCCTCGAGTGCGCCAGGAGGCGCTCGGTGAGTGGGGGGGGTACTGTCATGTATTGTCATGTATTGTCATGTCTTGTCCCTGTGCTTTCTCTTCTCTTCGTTTCCCCCTGCTGGTCGTATTAGCTTTCTTTCTCTCTCTCTATCCCTCTCTCTCTCTATCGTTCCGTTCCTGCTCCCAGCTGTTCCTCATTCTCCTAACGACCTCGTTTACTCTCTCACACCTGTCCCCTATTTTGCACCTCTGATTAGGTCTCTATTTCTCTCTCGGTTTCTGCCTCTGTCCTTGTCGGATTCTTGTTTGCTGTGTCCTTGTTCCGTCCTGTCGTGCTTTGCCTTTTCATCAGATGCTGCGTGTGAGCAGGTGTCTCTGTCCGCTACGGCCCGCGCCTACCCGAAGGGACCTGCAGTCTGTTGCCGCTTGTCCTGCAATTCTCCTCAACAACTAGAGGATTTATGTTTTCCCTGTTTGGACATCTCCTGTAAAGGATTGAGGATTATGTTTTCCCTGTTTGGACTTTAATAAACTCAGTTTCTGTTAAGTCGCTTTTGGGTCCTCACTCACCTGCATAACAAAATGTTATATATCTTTGCACGTTTCTCCTCTACTTCTTTCCTATTTTTCCTGAACTGGGCACCTGAAGTCTTAGACCTTTTCTTGTCCATTTGGCACTGGAGCATCAATACAATACATACCCCCCCCCCCCCCCCCCCACACTATCAACCAAGAGTCAAGACTAAACCAATTCACCTTGGTGGTGCGCAGACTGGTTTTATGTTATTCTTAACAATTTCGCACAAACCAGAAAGAAAAGCAACAACATGTCTGTGAAACTATATTCACAGTATTATGAAGGAATTGTGGTTTATTTGGTAGCATTTTGTAGTGTCACTGATTTTAGTACTGTACAGAGTTAGAGGTGTGCTATCTGATAGATTCCCCAGCTCCCCCTACCTCGGGCTTCCACTGGGGAGACCGGAGGTCAATCTACCCCCGCCCCATCTCATACCTCTGAGTGGGAGACCTTCCCAGGCAGTAGCCTGCCTAGCTCACAAACTAGAATCAGGGCGCTCACTCCGACAGGGTTAATTGACCCACAGTCCCACACGGTGACATGATATCATTGACGTAACGTGCAAATGAGTGCTGGAAAACCGATCGCGCAAATGTCACCATTCCGAATATTTTTGTGCGGGCACCCCATGCCGCCCCCAGCAAGATGTCGCCCATACCTAAATCCTCCACTCTGTGTGCGTGTGTGTGTGCGTGCGTGCGTGCGTGCGTGCGTGCGTGCGTGTGTGTGTGTGTGTGTGTGTGTGTGTGTGTGTGTGTGTGTGTGTGCGTGCGTGCGTGTGTGCGTACATGCTACTGTAAGTAACCCTGAGGCCCTGATGTAGTCCAGTAGCAGGCTGTGGGGGTAATCAGGCCTTATTAGCTCTGCACTGATTGAACCGATGAGATGAATAAGTGCCAGAATGGTGGACAGTGTGTTGCAGACTACAGCAGAACACAGTAGGAAGAGAGAGCGACTGCTGAACAGCGGAGCCCCACATCTCCACCATTAGCACCACTCCAATAGCCATTTACCTCCTACTTGCTATAAAAACAGCAATCCAAAACCTCAATACAGGCAGATATGACAGTGAACCAGTTACAACACTCCCTCGTGGAATGTTCTATGGAAGCGCAGACAATAAGCAAAGGACCTCTTCTGAAAAGAAGTTTCAGGTTTTCTGTCACCTCACCTCCCACGCAGACCTATTGTTATTTGTCAACAACGACAACAGGCGCTAGATACAAATCTGACTCTTCTCTCCTCCCCCCTCATTGGCTAAGTACTCTGCACAGTAAATATCTTAACCTATTCTCTACCAGCTACAAAACTGTACTGCCCTATGGAGGGAGGGAGGGAGGGAGGGAGGGAGGGAGGGAGGGAGGGAGGGAGGGAGGGAGGGAGGGAGGGAGGGAGGGAGGGAGGGAGGGAGGGAGGGAGGGTGCTGTGGGACTGAATGGGGTCTAATCTACAAATTATATCCTAAAAGAGGCAGGGTTGATCGGTTTTGTGTGTCCCACCGTTGGGAGTAGAGTAGGGTGCAGTAAAGCTGGCCTGGCCTGGAGGTGAGCGACCCTGAGGTCAGTACTGCTGATCTATGGGCACATCTCCAAATGCAGCAACAGCATGGAAATCAGACATCCTCATGGTCCATCCTTAAGGCAGACGGAGCGTTAAACAAAGACCGTGTGTCTATGTACGCTGACTCTTCCAACACTACACATGTCAGCACCCACGGCTAGTGAATTCCCCGCAACCCTAAACAAAGAGTTGCAGTCGGTTTTAGAATAAACTGGTCCTCCAATATAAGGATCTAAAATCAAAAGCATTGTATTTGGTACAAATCACCCCCTAGGTACTGGACCTCAGCTGAATTTGGTAATGAATAATGTGGCTGTTGAGCAAGTACTACCCCTCCACGAAAAAACACATGTCCAATAGCTGTTTTCACAAGCTGAGCTTACATTTCACATGTGCAACCATATTACTACATTTAACGTTTGCATGTTAACACCACCTTTTCACATGTGAGGAGGACGTTTTCACTTCATGTGAATTGCCGTTTCACATGAGAAATGTGTAGTTTCACATGTTACAAAAACGTTCACATGTGAAAATCATAATTGCCGTTTCACATGTGGATCACTTTCACATGTGGAATTGCAAGATCACATGTGAAAGAAAATCTCATTTGCAGGTTCACATGTAAGAAAACTCCACATTTACTCCAATGTTTGTAAACAAAGTAAATGTATAGCCTAAAAACTCTAATTTAGATATCAAGGATGGTCAGTCCTCGCATCCATAGCCCCATCCCTCAGCTTTAACAGAAACTTTGTCGGGTAGAAAACTTTGTTCATGTCACGTTCTGACATTAGTTCTTTTTGTTATGTCTTTGTTTTAGCATGGTCAGGGCGTGAGTTGGGTGGGTTGTCTATGTTCCTTTTTCTATGTGGTGTTTTTGTGTTTGGCCTGGTATGGTTCTCAATCAGAGGCAGGTGTCGTTAGTTGTCTCTGATTGAGAATCATACTTAGGTAGCCTTTTGGTGTGGGTGATTATTTTCTGTTGAGTGTTTGTATTCTGTTCCAGACAGAACTGTTTCGGTTTCGTTCGTTCACTTTGTTGTTTTTTGTTCAGTGTTCAATTTCGTTATTAAAAATATGGACACTTACCACGCCGCGCATTGGTCCTTACCTTCTTTCACCGACGACCGTTACAGTTCATGCTTCAATTAAAGATTGCTGCTTTAAACACCTTTCATAGAGTACCTGGATGGGAGACCAGATGTAGCTGGAAGTGGTGAAAATCATCATGTGAAAAAAAATGACTGTGTTTTCATGCTGGAAAAACACGTGAAAAATGAACATGTGAAACTTCACACCTGTGTCCAGAAACCAAGTGTCTGGCCCGTGATTTATTTGTTTAATTGTAGGTTTAATCTTCTTGGTGTTTTACTAGATTGTAACCTGTCATGGTCAAAGCATATTGATTGTATTATTGCAACGATGGGGAGAGGTTTGATCTTTGATAAAGAGATGCTCTGCTTTTAACATCACACACAACCAAACTAGTCCTGCAAGCTCTGGTTTTGTCGCATCTTGACAATTGTCCAGCTGTATGGTCAGGTCTTGCAAAAAACGACCTAGAAAAGCTGCAGCTGGCCCAGAACAGAGTAGCACGTATGGCCAATGTCAATATCATACATATCAGTCTCGCCTCGTCCAGAGTGGAGGAGAGATTGACAGCATCACTGCTGGTCTTTGAAAGAAGTATTGATGTGCTGAAAGTACTGAATTGTCTGTTCAGCCGGTTAACAAACAGCTCAAATACTCATACATACCCCACAAGACATGCAATTGGGGGTCCCTTCACAGTCTCCAAGTCCAGAACAGAGGATGGGAGACGCACAGTACTGTTCAGAGCAATGACTATATGGAATTCTCTTCTACCTCAGGTAACTCAGGCAAGCAATAAAATCAGTAAAAAAAAGAATGGATAAAACAAAACCTGTGAAGACAGACACACACACACACACACACACACACACACACACACACACACACACACACACACACACACACACACACACACACACACACACACACACACACACACACACACACACACACACACACACACACACACACACACATTATTCATTTATTGATTTTCTCTTTCTTCTATTATATTTTTTTAATAGTCATAGTGGTCTTTGTTTACATTTGTGTTGCTGTTCCTGTCCATTAGTGTTCTGTATTCTGTCATGTTCGATGTTTTGTGTGGAAGAATAGCTGCTGAAAAAAAAAGATATACAGTACCATTCAAATGTTTGGACGCACCAGCTCATTCAAGGGGTTTTTCTTTATTTTTGTAAAATAATAGTGAAGACGTCAAAACTATGAAATAACACATATGGAATCATGTAGTAACCAAAAAAGTGTTAAACAAATAAAAATATATTTGATATATCTGGGTGATTGGGGTTGTATTAATTAACCAGGCTATTTGATCCTGTCATCCAAATGGATCAAGACTAATGCAATAATTTGTTCACTTTGATTCATTTAATTTATTAAAGTGCATACTGAAAGGAAACACCAGATACTGATCCACAGATATTGTGTCCTCCTCCCAGAGCGCTAAGAACCTTGGCGTGATCCTGGACAACAAACTGTCGTTCTCAACTAACATCAAGGCGGTGGCCCGTTCCTGTAGGTTCATGCTCTACAACATCCGCAGAGTACGACCCTGCCTCACACAGGAAGCGGCGCAGGTCCTAATCCAGGCACTTGTCATCTCCCGTCTGGATTACTGCAACTCGCTGTTGGCTGGGCTCCCTGCCTGTGCCATTAAACCCCTACAACTCATCCAGAACGCCGCAGCCCGTCTAGTGTTCAACCTTCCCAAGTTCTCTCACGTCACCCCGCTCCTCCGCTCTCTCCACTGGCTTCCAGTTGAAGTCATCCGCCACAAGACCATGGTGCTTGCCTACGGAGCTGTGAGGGGAACGGCACCTCAGTACCTCCAGGCTCTGATCAGGCCCTACACCCAAATAAGGGCACTGCGTTCATTCTGGCCTGCTCGCCTCCCTACCACTGAGGAAGTACAGTTTGCTCAGCTCAGTCAAAACTGTTCGCTGCTCTGGCTCCCCAATGGTGGAACAAACTCCCTCACGACGCCAGGACAGCGGAGTCAATCACCGCCTTCCGGAGACACCTGAAACCCCACCTCTTTAAGGAATACCTAGGATAGGATAAAGTAATCCTTCTCACCCCCCCCCCCCTTAAAATATTTAGATGCACTATTGTAAAGTGGTTGTTCCACTGGATGTCATAAGGTGAATGCACCAATTTGTAAGTCGCTCTGGATAAGAGCGTCTGCTAAATGACTTAAATGTAAATGTAATACTGTATATACTAAACATTTAATAAACTAAACATAAAATATGAAACTTAGTTATTGTGAACACTGTGATCCTTCATAGTGAATAACATGCTTGGTTATACCATCTTATACAACGGGTGGGTCTAATCCTGAATATTGATTGGTTAAAACGGCATTCCAGCTGGTCTCTATTCCACAAATTACCACAGCCTAAATCTATGATGTTAAAAGGCCTATTTTGTCACGCCTGCTCCTGCTCTCCCTCTTTGTCCCTCGAGGGCTGCCTTTCATTACGCACATCTGTCACCATCATTACACCATCAGCTGCGCAATATTGGACTCACCTGGACTCCATGACTTTGTTGATTACCCCCTCTATATCTGTCTGCTCCTCAGTTTGTTCCCTGTGTCAGCATTGATGTTGTTATTTTCCCCCTGTCCAGATGATGTTCCTGTTCTGCTTCATGTCCGTTGTTTATTAAATGCTCTCCCTGTACCTGCTTCTCGTCTCCAGCGTCGATCCTTACATATTTACTCTGTTCCATTTGATTGCGCAATCCACTGTCTCATCAGCCCCAGCCAGACAATTTATAAACTTGATCTGATTTGTATAAACCTCACTGTCTGTGTCTCCGAAATTTGCAACATTGTTTCAATATTCAAATTCGATCTCCTGCTGTCCCATAGTAATGAAGGTGTCGGGAGTTGGGATGAGACAGACAGGCAGGCAGCGTTGCTCAGCCAGTCAAAATCATGAATCAGCTGGCACCATTTTTATGGATATTATTCAAAATATATACAAAAAGGTCAAACGAAACCCAGCTAATTTGCAGTCTTTCCAGCTTCAGTTTGAAGTGATTGTGTTACTGTAGCCGTGTTGTTGGCTCCTCTGAACAACAGTGTCCTGACAAGTGAGCACATTTTCTATGCAAGGTGAAATCGCGCCTCATTAGCTCATTGTTATGGACGTATCCAAATAAATGTCACTAGAAAACAGCTTAAACAAATGCAAATGCAGCTCCTTTGCTGTTATTCTGGCTGCACTTTTTGACGTGACTGTAAGTTAGCTGTAGTTGGCTACCTAGCAAGCAAGGGATCGGAACGTTGCCAGCCAGTATAGCGATGGAACATTTACAACGAACGACTGGGTCCATAGATACAGAACTAAAGACTGAACGACTGGGTCGCCATAGATACAGAACAAAAAGACTGAATGACTGGGTCGTGTCTCTAGCAACTCTAGATTTGTGTCGGGACTATATCCTGTGGAAGGATGAAATAGTATAAATTGATTAATTAAAATAACATTTTTTATGAAACTATGTCAATCATTATTTGAATATCTTGGTAACCCATTATACAACGGGTTACCAAGATCTCGGGCCAAACAACAACCGTGCCAATATATCCTCCAAACACCGGCTTCTCGGGCATTATCACTTAAATGTTTACTAATAATTGATTATATCATACAATGAAAGAGATGGTGGTGATGTCACACGTCTAATAATACATGGATCGGTTATGTCATATCTAATTGGCTCAGCATAATGAGGAAGACATGCTGATTGGTCAGTCAGGGAGGTTGGAGAACAGGAAGAGACAGGAGTGGGTCAGAGTTATGGTGATGTGAAGTACTTTCGCTGAGGGTTAACCAAGGCGTGTGTGTGTGAGAGAGACAGAGAGAGACAGAGAGACAGACAGAGAGAGAGAGAGAGAGAGAGAGAGAGAGAGAGAGAGAGAGAGAGAGAGAGAGAGAGAGAGAGAGAGCGTGAGATCCATAAGAATTTGCTGGTCCTTTATCAATATAAAAACATGTGTTTGATAGTGCACAAGCTTTACTCCACAAACTCTTCCCAACCATCATCATCATATCCTCACAGGTTTTTACAATTAAGCCCATATGATTCCCTCTTGTTTCTATTTTAAGCGCTAGATGTATGGATAAAATGAACTTAAAACATATTTGATGTTGGCCTAGCACCAGCAGCCTTTGAATAGCCACATTGTCTCTCTAACATGTTCACTAAAATGTACACACATTCAGTATGCATTGAGAAACAGATTAACATACATTGGCATACAAACATACACACACACACACACACACACACACACACACACACACACACACACACACACACACACACACACACACACACACACACACACACACACACACACACACACACACACACACACACACACACACACACACACACACACAAACACAACACATATTTATGCATCAACACAACCAGATTATGTCGCGGAGTGGACAGAGTGGAGTGAGTGGGCGGGCGGGCAGGCAGCAAATAGAGCAGCTGTAGCTCATCTCTATTCCTGGTTGAAGAGAGTCTCCGAGGCAAACACTTCCTCCCAGACACCCTCAAGTCTCCATGGACACAGTTGTCACGGCAGCGGAGCACTTATGTAAAATGTGGTGAGGGAAGGAGCCACAGATGAATACACACACAGCACACGCTCGCTTACAATAACACACTCACATCACACACAAGACACATAACCACTCAGATGTATAAGAGGAATAAGCACAGAGGACACAAGACTAGACTAAACACTTGCCTGACCTTCAACTCCAGTATGCACCCCGATGATATTGAGCATTTCATTAAAGGGGCAGCAGATATCAAAACCTCTACACAATGCCATTGATTTTGCTCCTTTAACCACAGTACCAAAACGCTATATTAACTTCACACTGGCGTAAATACTCAAGTTACGGGGAAGACAGGTTACAAAACACATGTGAGAGAGGTGTCAGCCAGGTCCCCTCTAACACTAACCCTCTGTTGGTTGGGCGTCTGTGTAACAACAGGGTGTGCCAACAGGACAGGCTGGGCAACCGGGTCATGGTATCTACCTCCTAGTGGGCCGGCCAGGACGGGGTGGTAGGTAAAGCACCACTCTATTTAAGGTCACATTCTGTTGTTCTACTCACAGATTTAAGTGAACCTAATGTCACAACATTACATCAGTTTGGCTGGTCACTGGGTCCGGCAGGCGATGGGATCAGTAACACAGGGGATTGAGGAGCTGGTTTTGGACTGATGGAGAGGAGCATGTGACTGTGACTGTGACTGACCCTCTGTGTGTGGCCTTATGTGGACCTCTAAGGCCTTCAACCTCATTAAAAATGAAAAAAGGGATGTAAATCGCATTGTGACTTCTCTGGTTTAATAAAGTAGATTTCTATTAACAAAGCCAGGGTTGGGGAGTAAGTGATAAGATGTAATCAGTTACATGTAATCTGATTGTCACCAATCCTCCCCATTATATTTATACCTGTGTTCTCTGTTTGTCTGTTGCCAGTTCGTTTTGTTCGTCAAGCCTACCGTCATTTTCCCCCTTGCTCCTGTCTGTTTCTAGTTCCTGTTTTCTAGTTCACCCGGTAATGACCATTGTGCCTGCCCTGACCCTGAGCCTGCCTGCCGTTCTGTACCTTGTCGCCACATCCGAAGAGCGTCGGAGCTGGTGTAGGATTAGTAGGATTCAATCTTAGTCCTGTATTGACGCTTTGCCTGTTTGATGGTTCGTCTGAGGGCATTGCGGGATTTCTTATAAGCATCCGGATTAGTGTCCCGCTCCTTGAAACCGGCAGCTCTAGCAACTGTGGGACATTATATAGACAGGTGTCTGCCTGATCAATTAATGTCCAATAAATTGGATCTACCACAGGTGGACTCCAATCAAGTTGTAGAAACATCTCAAGGATGATCAATGGAAACAGGAGGTATCTGAGCTCAATTTTGAGTCTCATAGCAAAGGGTCTGAATACTTATGTAAATAAGGTATTTCAGATATTTTTACAAATACAACCTGTTTTTGCTTTGTCATTATGGGGTATTGTGTGTAGATTGATGAGGATAAAAAAAATAAAAACATTTTTAGAATTAGGCTGTAACGTAACAAACTGTGGAAAAAGGGAAGGGGTCTGAATACTTTCTGAATGCACTGAATGTGCAGAGATATGCACCACCATTGCTCTTTCTCGCGCTCTGCTGTGTGTGATTCTTGCTAGCTTTCACTCAAATGATGAGGGGCTGACTCTCATTGGCTGGAATTCAAATTGCTAGGGGGCTGGTCCACATGGGGGGAAATAGAGGTACATTTGTGCAGAATAGCTTCCAGAAAACAGTCGCTTTCAAACTTGGGAAATCTTGAAAAATTGAAATAAGACAGTAATTCTGTGCATACATTATGCATGTATGAATTACACATTGACACATCCAGCCCAAAGTGGGAGGTTTAAAAAATGCTTACTAGTCGCCAAAGAACCGGAGTATATAATCAGATTACTTTACTGAGTTTGGGTAATCCAAAAGTCATGTTACTGATTACAATTTTGGACAGGTCGTCGTCGTCATCATCATCATCATTACATTTAGAAAGTAACCTACCTAACCCTGAACACAGCTCAATTATACTGCCTTGCTCACCACCCCTGTGGGATTTGTAAAGACACCAAAGAAAAACAAACTGCTCCCACGACTTTCGACATTCAGAACTTCATCAAGAATGAGTTTCTTTGGATTCTTAGCAGTGTGTAACAACTACCACCACAGTATTTTGTTTCCTCAGTCGAACTACTGGTCTAGCATAATGAAGAGGGCGGGGTGTGTGTGGGGGGGGGCGACACCCTCCCAATCCCCACTCAAACCACTTACAACCTAATCAATGCTCCCACATTCCCTCCATCGCTCTATCCATCCCCCTAAACTGTTATCATGGGTCCAGAACAATGACAGTGATTGAGTGAGGGAACAGCTGAGAGAGGAAACGAGACTCTCGGACAACTGTGAGGGATTGACAACAGAGGCAGATGAATGAGATAGGAGAGGGGATGGACCATTGATGGCACAATGGTGAAACAGGCATCAATCAGGCTGCAGGCACTTTCCAGCTGCACAGGCCTGGCTGCAGTAATCTGCCCTCACTGAACCATATACAACAGGATTAAAACAGACAAGCTTCCTCACAGCCAGGCGCACTGTTCATCATCATCATCATCATCATCCCCGTTCTCCATCCAACATCTCTGTCGTCGTCGTCATCATCATCATCATCAGAGCATATACTGTATTTGGAGAGTTATGACAACTTTTAGAATGTTGAATATTGTTCTAATTCTCGACATTCAGTTACATATCATTGTTTCAGTATTCCCTGTGTAATGTTAATGCAGAGCTAACATGGCTGCCATAGTTGTAGTGTCATGTAAATGCATCATAATGCTCATTCTAGGCAATCAGTTTTATAGTATTTAAAAAATATATATTCCTCATGTAATGTTAATGGGGAGCTAACTTGGCTGCCATAGAATGGCTTCCGTGTAAATGTACCATAATGCTGAAACCGCATTGGCCCAACTCTCTACATACATGGCTCGGATCATCATCATTCTGAACAGGCAGTTAACCCACTGTTCCCAGGCCGTCATTGAAAATAAGAATGTGTTCTTAACTGACTTGCCTGGTTAAATAAAGGTTTAAAAAAATAAATAAAAAAATCCTATCAGTGTCCCCATCTCCCTCCCACAGAGAGATGACCGAAGCAGGGCAACTACATTCACATCCACTAGAGCATGACTAATCTCAGACGGACAACGCCATGAGGGCAGCTTGACCACATCAGATGGATCTGACAAGTATATCTGTAATGTAGTTCATCTGCTGTTTGAAGAGAGTCAGATCGAAATGCAGCGTGTAGGTTACTCATGACTTTTAATGAAGAAAATGATGTACATGAAATAACTGAAAATACAAAAACAACAAACGAGTGAAACTAATTTTACATTTACATTACATTTAAGTCATTTAGCAGACGCTCTTATCCAGAGCGACTTACAAATTGGTGCATTCACCTTATGACATCCAGTGGAACAGCCACTTTACAATAGTGCATCTACATATTTTAAGGGGGGTGAGAAGGATTACTTTATCCTATCCTAGGTATTCCTTAAAGAGGTGGGGTTTCAGGTGTCTCCGGAAGGTGGTGATTGATTCCGCTGTCCTGGCGTCGTGAGGGAGTTTGTTCCACCATTGGGGAGCCAGAGCAGCGAACAGTTTTGACTGGGCTGAGCGGGAACTGTACTTCCTCAGTGGTAGGGAGGCGAGCAGGCCAGAGGTGGATGAACGCAGTGCCCTTATTTGGGTGTAGGGCCTGATCAGAGCCTGGAGGTACTGAGGTGCCGTTCCCCTCACAGCTCCGAGGCAAGCACCATGGTCTTGTAGCGGATGCGATCAACTGAAGCCAGTGGAGAGAGTGGAGGAGCGGGGTGACGTGAGAGAACTTGGGAAGGTTGAACACCAGACGGGCTGCGGCGTTCAGGGTTTAATGGCACAGGCAGGGAGCCAGCCAACAAGTTGCAGTAATCCAGACGGGAGATGACAAGTGCCTGGATTAGGACCTGTGCCGCTTCCTGTGTGAGGCAGGGTCGTACTCTGCGGATGTTGTAGAGCATGAACCTACAGGAACGGGCCACCGCCTTGAATGAGAACGAAGGGTGTTGTCCAGGATCACGCCAAGGTTCTTAGCGCTCTGGGAGGAGGACACAATGGAGTTGTCAACCGTGATGGCGAGATCATGGAACGGGCAGTCCTTCCCCGGGAGGAAGAGCAGCTCCGTCTTGCCGAAGTTCAGCTTGAGGTGGTGATCCGTCATCCACACTGAGTAATTACAGCCTATCTGGTGACTAACACAAAGACAGGTACAATCGCCCACGAAATACAACGCGCACTCAAGCTACCTAAATACGGTTCCCAATCCGAGACAACTAGAATCAGCTGACTCCAATTAGGAATCGCCTCAGGCAGCCAAGCCTAACTAGACACACCCCTACTAATACACACTCCCAATTAATACAAACCCCAATACGAAATACAACATATAAACCCATGTCACACCCTGGCCAAACATATAACAAAAACACAAGATACAATGACCAAGGCGTGACAGAACCCCCCCCTAAGGTGCGGACTCCGGGACGCACCTCAAGAGCATAGGGAGGGTCCGGGTGGGCGTGTGTCCATGGTGGTGGTTCTGGCTCGGGACGTGGACCCCACTCCATAAATGTCCTAGTTCCTCCCCTTCGCGTCCTAGGATAATCCACCTTCTCCGCCGACCATGGCCTAATAGTCCTCACCCTGATCCCCACATAACTGAGGGGCAGCTCGGGACCGAGGGGCAGCTCGGGACCGAGGGGCAGCTCGGGACAGAGGGGCAGCTCGGGACAGAGGGGCAGCTCGGAACAGAGGGGCAGCTCGGGACAGAGGAACAGCTCGGGACAGAGGGGCAGCTCGGGACAGAGGGGCATCTCGGGACAGAGGGGCAGCCCGGGACCGAAGCAGCCCAGTACTGAGGGGAAGCCCGGTACAGAGAGGGAGCCCAGTACAGAGAGGAAGCCTAGTACTGAAAGGAAGCTCAGTACTGAGAGGAAGCTCAGGCAGGTAGTAGGCTCCGGTAAATCCTGGCTGGCTGGTGGACCTGGATGATTCAGGTTGTCTGGCCGATCTAGAAGATCTTGGCAGACTGGCACTTCTGGCGGATCCTGGCAGACTGGTGACGCTGGGCCGACTGGCGGCGCTGGGCAGACAGGAGACTCCGGCAGCGCAGGAGAGGAGAAAGGCTCTGGCTGAGCTGAACAGGCGGGAGACTCCAACAGTGCAGGAGAGGAGAAAAGCTCTGGCTGCGCTGAACAGGCGAGGCGCACTGGACGCGCTGGGCCGACTGGTAGCACTGGTGGTGCTGGACAGACAGGAGACTCCGGCAGCGCAGGAGAGGAGAAAAGCTCTGGCTGCGCTGAACAGGCGAGGCGCACTGGACACGCTGGGCCGACTGGGAGCACTGGCGGCGCTGGGCAGACAGGAGACTCCGGCAGTGCAGGAGAGGAGAAAGGCTCTGGCTGAGCTGAACAGGCGGGAGACTCCAACAGTGCAGGAGAGGAGAAAAGCTCTGGCTGCGCTGAACAGGCGAGGCGCACTGGATGCGCTGGGCCGACTGGTAGCACTGGTGGCGCTGGACAGACAGGAGACTCCCGCAGCGCAGGAGAGGAGAAAGGCTCTGGCTGCGCTGAACAGGCTGGAGACTCCGATAGCACAGGAGGGGAGAAAAGCACTGGCTGTGCTGAACAGGCGATGCGCACTGGACGCGCTGGGCCGACTGGGAGCACTGGTGGCGCTGGACAGACAGGAGACTCCGGCAGCGCAAGAGAGGAGAAAGGCTCTGGCTGCGCTAAACAGGCGGGAGACTCCGATAGCGCAGGAGAAGAGAACAGCTCTGGTTGCGCTAAACAAGCGAGAGACTCCGGCAGCGCAGGAGGGGAGAAAAGCACTGGCTGCGCTGAACAGGCGAGGCGCACTGGAGGCCTGGTGCGTGGTGCTGGAACTGGTGGTACTGGCGCGAGGACACGCACAGGAAGCCTGGTGCGGGGAGCTGCTACCGGAGGACTGGTGTGTAGAGGTGGCTCTGGATAGACCGGACCGTGCAGGCGCACTGGAGCTCTAGAGCACCGAGCCTGCCCAAGCTTACCTGGCTCGATGCCCACTCTAGCCCGGCCAATAGGAAGGGCTGGTATGTGTCGCAGCTGGCTCTGCACCTGCACTGGAAACACTGTGCGCTCCATAGCATAACACGGTGCCTGCCCGGTCTCTCTAGCCCAACGGTGAGCACAGGGAGTATGCGCAGGTTTCCTACCTGGCATAACTATTCTCCCTTTTAGCCTCCCCCCAATATTTTTTTGGGGGTGACTTTCCGGTTTCCAACCGCGTCGCCGTGCTGCCTCCTCATACATGCGCCTCTCCGCTTTAGCTGCCTCTATTTCCTCCTTGGGACAGCGATATTCTCCCGGCTGCTCCCAGGGTCCTTGACCGTCTAATTCCTCCTCCCATGTCCAAATCTCCAAATGATGCATTCTCTCCCATTGCAACTGCTCTTCACGATTAACAGGGAGAGTAGGCTCAGGTCTGTTTCCTGACTCAGCCACTCTCTCTCTGCGCTTTCCCCTGTTACCTTCAGTTTTCGCTCTGTATAGCAATGCTTTCCTTCTTGATTCCATACGTGTATAGCCTTCTTCGCATTGCTGTAGGGAATCCCAGGCGGGCTCCTGCACTCGCTCTGGGTCTGCCGCCAACCTGTAGATTTCTTCCCACGTCGTATAATCCCTGCTTCTGCCGTCCATAGCGTCCTCCTTTAGATCCTGCCAGTTCACACGCTGCTCAGTCTGTGAATGGTGGTGGGTGATTCTGTAATGTAGTTCGTCTGCTGTTTGAAGAGAGTCAGACCGAAATGCAGCATGTAGGTTACTCATGACTTTTAATGAAGAAAATGATGTACATGAAATAACTGAAAATACAAAAACAACAAACGAGTGAAACTAATTACAGCCTATCTGGTGACTAACACAAAGACAGGTACAATCGCCCACGAAATACAACGCGCACTCAAGCTACCTAAATACGGTTCCCAATCCGAGACAACTAGAATCAGCTGACTCCAATTAGGAATCGCCTCAGGCAGCCAAGCCTAACTAGACACACCCCTACTAATACACACTCCCAATTAATACAAACCCCAATACGAAATACAACATATAAACCCATGTCACACCCTGGCCTACCCAAACATATAACAAAAACACAAGATACAATGACCAAGGCGTGACAATATCTAAAAGAACCTCAGGTTCACACACAGACACAAATGCACATACACACACACACACACACTCCACTTCAGGGCCTGGACATACAGTGACTGCAGCAGATCTTTTGTTGACATTTCAAAAGACCAAATAAGTTACATGAGGCTAACACGCGTGAAGCCAACCGCAGTTGACATTTCATAAGACCTAAAAGCACTCATGGCAAAAAGCTTTTGACACCTCACCCAGACCAAAGACACACTCTGTACCTATTGCAAAATACTGTTGACATTTCATGAAACCTCCACACACTCTCACACACACACACACACACACACACACACACACACACACACACACACACACACACACACACACACACACACACACACACACACACACACACACACACACACACACACACACACACACACACACACACACACACACACACACACACACACACACACACACACACACACACACACACACACACACACACACACACTGCATGCATGACTACAGTATAAGATTAATGAATACAGTGTGAGGGTAATGATTAGTGTGGTGGTAGTGATTGCAGTGTGAGGGTAATGATTACAGTGTGAGGGTAATGATTACAGTGTGAGGGTATTGATTACGGTGTGGGGTAGTGATTACAGTGTGGGGTAATGATTACAGTGTGTGGGGGTAATGATTACATTATATGGGTAATGATTACATTATGAGGGTAATGATTACAGTATGAGAGTAATGATTACAGTATGAGGGTAATGGTCACATTATGTGGGTAATGATTAAATTATGAGGGTAATGCTTACAGTGTGAGGGTAGTGGTTACAGTATGGAGGTAATGATTACAGTGTGAAGGCAGTGATTACAGTGTGGGGGTAATGATTTAATAAAGGAAAACAAATCATTAACCAGGTAGGCAAGTTGAGAACAAGTTCTCATTACAATTGCGACCTGGCCAAGATAAAGCAAAGCAGTTCGACACATACAACAACACAGAGTTACACATGGAGTAAAACAACAAAAGATGGGCTATGTACAGGTGCAGTAATCTGTGAGCTGCTCTGACATCTGGTGCTTAAAGCTACTGAGGGAGATAAGTGTTTCCAGTTTCAGAGATTTTTGTAGTTCGTTCCAGTCATTGGCAGCAGAGAACTGGAAGGAGAGGCGGCCAAGGGAAGAGTTGGTTTTGGGGGAGACCAGAGAGATATACCTTCTGGAGCGCGTGCTACAGGTGGGTGCTGCTATGGTGACCAGCGAGCTGTGATAAGAGGGGACTTTACCTAGCAGGGTCTTGTAGATGACCTGGAGCCAGTGGGTTTGGCGACGAGTATGAAGCGAGGGCCAGCCAACGAGAGCGTACAGGTCGCAGTGGTGGGTAGTATATGGGGCTTTGGTGACAAAATGGATGGCACTGTGATAGACTGCATCCAATTTATTGAGTAGGGTATTGGAGGCTATTTTGTAAATGACATCGCCGAAGTCGAAGATTGGTAAGATGGTCAGTTTTACAAGGGTATGTTTGGCAGCATGAGTGAAGGATGTTTTGTTGTGAAATAGGAAGCCAATTCTAGATTTAACTTTGGATTGGAGATGTTTGATGTGAGTCTGGAAGGAGAGTTTACAGTCTAACCAGACACCTAGGTATTTGTAGTTGTCCACATATTCTAAGTCAGAACTGTCCAGAGTAGTGATGTTGGACAGGCGGGCAGGTGCAGGCAGCGATCGGTTGAAGAGCATGCATTTAGTTTTACTTGTATTTAAGAGCAATTGGAGGCCACGGAAGGAGAGTTGTATGGCATTGAAGCTTGAATGGAGGCTTTTTAACACAGTGTCCAAAGAAGGGCCAGAAGTATACAGAATGGTGTCATCTGTGTAGAGGTGGATCAGAGACTCACCAGCAGCAAGAGGGCCATCATTGATATATACAGAGAAGAGAATCTGTCCAAGAATTGAACTCTGTGGCACCCCCATAGAGACTGCCAGAGGCCCGGACAACAGACCCTCCAATTTGACACACTGAACTCTATCAGAGAAGTAGTTTGTAAACCAGGCGAGGCAATCATTTGAGAAACCAAGCCTGCTGAGTCTGCCAATGAGGATGTGGTGATTGTCAGAGTCGAAAGCCTTGGCCAGGTCAATGAATATGGCTGCACAGTATTGTTTCTTATCGATGGCGGTTAATATATCGTTTAGGACCTTGAGCGTGGCTGAGGTGCACCCATGACCAGCTCTGACACCAGATTGCATAGCGGAGAAGGTATGGTGGGATTCAAAATAGTCGGTAATCCGTTTGTTGACTTGACTTTCGAAGACCTTAGAAAGGCAGGGTAGGATAGATATAGGTCTGTAGCAGTTTGGGTCAAGAGTGTCCCCCCCTTTGAAGAGGGGGATGACCTCAGCTACTTTCCAATCTTTGGGAATCTCAGATGACACGAAAGAGAGGTTGAACAGGCTAGTAATAGGGGTGGCATCAATTTCGGTAGATAATTTTAGAAAGAAAGGGTCCAGATTGTCTAGCCCGGCTGATTTGTAGGGGTCCAGATTTTGCCGCTCTTTCAGAACATCAGCTGACTGGATTTGGGAGAAGGAGAAATGTGGAAGGCTTGGGTGAGTTGCTGTGGGGGGTGCAGTGCTGTTGACCGGGGTAGCGGTAGCCAGGTGGAAAGCATGGCCAGCCATAGAAAAATGCTTATTGAAATTCTCAATTATAGTGGATTTATTGGTGGTGGCAGTGTTTCCTATCTTCAGTGCAGTGGGCAGCTAGGAGGAGGTGTTCTTATTCTCCATGGACTTTACAGTGTCCCAGAACTTTTTTGAGTTTGTGTTGCAGGAAGCAAATTTCTGCTTGGAAAAGCTAGCCTTGGCTTTTCTAACTGCCTGTGTATATTGGTTTCTAGCTTCCCTGAAAAGTTGCATATCACGGGGGCTGTTCGATGCTAATGCAGAACGCCATAGGATGTTTTGGTGTTGGTTAAGGGCAGTCAGGTCTGGAGAGAACCAAGGGCTATATCTGTTCCTGGTTCTAAATTTCTTGAATGGGGCATGCTTACTTAAGATGATGAGGAGGGCATTTAAAAAATAAAACCAGGCATCCTCTACTGACGGGATGAGATCAATATCCTTCCAGGATACCCCGGCCAGGTCGATTAGAAAGGCCTGCTCGCTGAAGTGTTTTAGGGAGCATTGACAGTGATTAGTGGAGGTCGTTTGACCGTTGACCCATTACGGATGCAGGCAATGAGGCAGTGATCGCTGAGATCTTGGTTGAAAACAGCAGAGGTGAATTTAGAGGGCAAGTTGGTTAGGATGATATCTATGAGGGTGCAAGTGTTTACGGCTTTGGGGTGGTAGTTGGTAGGTTCATTGATAATTTGTGTGAGATTGAGGGCATCAAGCTTAGATTGTAGGATGGCTGGGGTGATAAGCATGTTCCAGTTTAGGTCACCTAGCAGCACGAGCTCTGAAGATAGATGGGGGGTAATCAGTTCACATATGGTGTCCAGAGCACAGCTGGGGGCAGAGGGTGGTCTATAGCAGGCGGCAATGGTGAGAGACTTGTTTTTAGAGAGGTGGATTTTTAAAAGTAGAAGTTCAGATGGTTTGGTACAGACCTGGATAGTAGGTCAGAACACTGAAGGCTATCTTTGCAGTAGATTGCAACACTGCCCCCTTTGGCCATTCTATCTTGTCTGAAAATGTTGTAGTTAGGGATGAAGATTTCATAATTTTTGGTGTTCTTCCCAAGCCAGGATTCAGACATGGCTAGAACATCCGGGTTGACAGAATGTGCTAAAGCAGTGAATAAAACAAACTTCGGGAGGATGCTTCTAATGTTAACATGCATGAAACCAAGGCTATCACGGTTACAGAAGTCATCAAAAGAGAGCGCCTGGGGAATAGGAGTGGAGCTAGGCACTGCAGGGCCTGGATTCACCTCTTCATCACCAGAAGAACAGAGGAGGTGTGGTCCTTCTGTAGCTCAGTAGGATAACGCCAGGAAGTGGGTTCGATCCCGGCTAGAATGTATGCACATGACTGAATTGGTCGTCTCTAAATGGCATATATATATATAGGAGGAGTAGGAATGTCTGGAACAGAGAATGTCTGGAACAAAGGAGGTTTCTGGGGGCGATAAAATAGCTTCAAGGTATAATGTACAGACAAAGGTATGGTAGGATGTGAATACAGTGGAGGTAAACCTAGTTATTGAGTGATGATGAGAGAGATATTGTCTCTAGAAACATCATTGAAACCAGGTGATGTCATCGCATGTGTGGGTGGTCGAACTGTAAGGTATAGTGAGCAGGGCTAGAGGCTCTACAGTGAAATAAGCCAATAAAGGCATATTGACATTATGGAGAGGCATGCTTAGTCGAGTGATCATAAGGGTCCAGTGAGTAGTGAGGTTGGTTGGGGTCACGGCGATTCAGACAGCTAGCCGGGCCATCGGTAGCAAGCTAGCATAGGATGGAGGTCTGTTTTTAGCCACGCGTTTCCGTCGGTAGATTAGTGGGGTTCCGTGTGGTAGTGGGGATCAATCCAATTGGCAAAATAGATAGAGTTATAGTGGCCCAAGAAAAATTGTCCGATAGACCTATTCAGATAGCAGCCGATAAGACAGCTAATGATTAATGGGCCGCAGATGGGCGTTCAGGTAACGTCGCGACGGAGGGGCCAGTCGGATAACTCCCTCGGGCAGATAACGTCGGTAGTCCAGTCGTGAAGGCCCGGTGGGGCTCCGCATTGGCAGTAAAACGGGTCCGGATAGGTGATTGTAGCCCAGGAGTGGCTGATGGAACTCTTCCGCTGGCTAGCTCCGGAATAATTGATGTTTGCTCCGGGATCGACGTAAGCCAATAGTCACACGGATAGCAGCTAGCTAGCTGCGAGATCCAGGTGTAAATGTCCAGAGCTTGCGGTTGAAATCCGGGGATATGGAGATAAAAAATAGGTCTGGTATGTTCTGGTTTGAGTCGCGTTGTACAAAACTGCCGATAGATTTTCGAGCTAGCCGTGGTTATACTAACGTTAGCCAGTAAACTGGCTAGCTTTTGACTAGCTTCTGGTTAGCTTCTGGCTAGCTTCTGGCTAGCTTCTGGTTAGATTCTGTCTAGCTTCTATTGTGGATTTCAGATTTGAGGTAATTAATACTTTTTTTTTTAAATTGGTTAGGTGATGATGATGATGATTACAGTGTGAGGTAGTGATTACAGTGTGAGGGTAATGGTCACATTATGTGGGTAATGATTACATTATGAGTGTAATGATTACAGTGTGAGGGTAGTGTTTACAGTATGGGGTAGTGATTACAGTGTGGGGGTAGTGATTACAGTATGGGGGTAGTGGTTACAGTGTGAGGGTAATGATTACAGTGTGGGGGTAGTAATTACAGTGTGGGGGTAGTGATTACAGTTTGAGGGTAATGATTACATTATCAGGGTAATGATTACAGTATGAGGGTAATGATTACAGTATGAGGGTAATGATCACATTATGAGAGTAATGATTACAGTATGAGGGTAATGATTACAGTATGAGGGTAATGATCACAGTATGAGGGTAATGATCACATTATGAGGGTAATGATTACAGTATGAGGGTAATCCTGTGGAAAACAGGAGGAGTGCTAGGCATTAAGTTTGTTTTTCACAAGTATGTTCCTCCTCTCTATCTCTTCCAGATACACACAATGATATTGTTGGCCGTGTAAATACTTAGAGTCAAAAGCCACACTGGAAAAGGGAGAACATTTTCACACCATTAAGTTGAAATGAATTATATGTATGCAAACATTTGCTTCTGTCCTCCATAGCCCTGGGGGAGAGAGAGGCTGTCTTTGTGTTGCAGTGTTGTGTTCAGTTGTGCTGTACTGTCCCACTGTTGTTGTGCTGTGCTGTACGGTGTGTTTTACTCGTTTTGTTGTTGACAGCCATGTCTCTGGCTGCTGGTTCTGACTGACAATGAGCCCTGACCTAGCAGCTGTAAGACATCCACCCACTCGCCATGCCCACACACTCCGCTCTGTGGTAGGCTCTGTGGTAGACACTTAGGTTACCTTGTGGAGTGGACTAAGAACAGTGGTTTCCTTTGGAGTCAGGGTAAATTCAAAGCATTCCTTAAATGATTAATACGGTGCCCAAAAAATGTCAAGACAAATTGTGTGCAAGTGTGTGCATGCTTGCATGTGTAACGGAGTTAAGAATGTACCGTAAGCTCACTCCACGGCTTGCTTGAAATGTCGCCGATGACGCTATCGAATGAGATATTTCTCGATAGTTTAAACGGTTGGTACGTTGTCAAGGAGGGTGGTCACTTGTGTTTGCGAACAGAGGATGACTGGTTTGAGCTCGGTATGGGGACATGGACAGTGGAGGAAGCTACACTGACAGCAGCAAACTGAAGTCCGTTTCACGTGTCTGCGTACATGTGTGTGTCCGCATGGTGCACGTGTACTACGTGCGTGTGTGTGTGTGTGTGTGTGTGTGTGTGTGTGTGTGTGTGTGTGTGTGTGTGTGTGTGTGTGTGTGTGTGTGTGTGTGTGTGTGTGTGTGTGTGTGTGTGTGTGTGTGTGTGTGTGTGTGTGTGTGTGTGTGTGTGTGTGTGTGTGTGTGTGTGTGTGTCCCCTCCCCTGAGGCCAACAGAGCACTTCCCGGTTGTAATGAGGCGAGAACTGAAACGAGGCTGTAATAATGCTGCCTGGGGAGCAGAGCCTGGCCTCGGCGAGCCCGTCCGGGGTCATACCCTGTTACACAGCTCTGAGAGCACGATTCGATCAATGGACATCTGCTCTCAGCATTGCCGTCCTGCCCCGGTTGACACATACTGTGCTGTTATAGTGAACAACCGTGAACATCACGTTACATCAGGTATATGTGGTCTCAAATGGGGATAAGGCCTTCCATACTAACACCCTGTGTGCTTAAAACCTACAGAGTTGCATTATAACCACGCACTCAACTGTACTGTACTTTGTTTTGTAACTATTGCACTGCTGAGAGGAGAGCTGACAAGGAAGCATACTACGCTGTACCTTGTCCATATGACCAATACAATTTTATTTTATTTGAAAATCACAACCCCAACAGTGGAAACCCTGTCCAAATGATAGATTTTATAGATTCAAATCTATAGATGCATATATTTTAATAGTTTAATCAAATTACTGTTTGTACACAAACTGGCTACTGTATCTTAGGTAGTCAATCTATCAGAGAAATAAATAAAGAGTGAGACTGGGAGAGAGGTGGAGAGTCTTACAGTGGCTGAAATAGGTCTGCATCTATCTATTTCTTTCTATCTCTATCTCACTCACTCTCACTAATACATATGTGCACGCATGCACGTGCACACACACACACACACACACAAATGTGACCTGCTTAGCCTGACTCATTTCCCCTCCTGTTTGACTAAACATTCCATCCCTGACAGAAAGAATAACACACACACACACGCATTACAACTTTTTGGCAGACTGCACAGAATGCTGTTCGGTGAAAATGTAATGTATAACACACATATTATCCGCAAACACACATAGGCAACATAAACACATACATACACAGACACACAAACACACATAGGCAACATAAACACATACATACACAGACACACAAACACACATAGGCAACATAAACACATACATACACAGACACACAAACACACATAGGCAACATAAACACATACATACACAGACACACAAACACACAGACACACATAGGCAGCATAAACACACACATACACAGACACACAAACACACATAGGCAACATAAACACATACATACACAGACACACAAACACACATAGGCAACATAAACACATACATACACAGACACACAGACACACAGACACACATAGGCAACATAAACACATACATACACAGACACACAAACACACAGACACACATAGGCAGCATAAACACACACATACACAGACACACAAACACACATAGGCAACATAAACACATACATACACAGACACACAAACACACATAGGCAGCATAAACACACACATACACATACACAGACACACAAACACACATAGGCAGCATAAACACACACATACACATACACAGACACAGACACAGACACAGACACACAAACACACATAGGCAGCATAAACACACACATACACATACACATACACAGACACAGACACGCAAGCACACATAGGCAGCATAAACACAAACATACACAGACACACAAACACAAACACATAAGCAGCATAAACACACACATACACAGACACACAAACACAAACACATACACAGGCAGCATAAACACACACATACACAGACACACAAACACACAAGGCAACATAAAACACATAGGACACACAGCATAAACATAAACACATACATACACAGACACACAACACACAAACACATAGGCAGCATAAACACACACATACACAGACACACATAAAACACATATAGGCAGCATAAAACACACACATACACAGACACACAGACACACACACACAGACACACAAACACACATAGGGGTCCACACATTAAACACAAACATTGCATAAACACACACATACACAGACACACAAACACACATAGGCACATAAACACACACATACACAGACACACAAACACAAACACATAGACAGCATAAACACACACACAAACACATATTGATACACAGACACACAGACACACAAAACATTATTGACAATGAACAACAAAAACTCAAATATTGAGACACACAAACACAAACACATAAGCAGCATAAACACACACATACACAGACACACAAACACACATAGGCAGCATAAACACACACATACACAGACACACAAACACAAACACATAGACAGCATAAACACACACATACACAGACACACAAACACATATAGGCAGCATAAAACACACACATACACAGACACACAGACACACATACAGTGGGGTCCAACATTATTGACACCCTTGATAATGAACAACAAAAACTCAAATATTGAGTATATTGTATGCTCAAGAGAATGGGGAAATTATATTATTTTACACTAATAGAATTGCTCAGGAAAAAATGTATTTTGTTTAACAAAATAAGGTGGTCAAAAGTTTAGTATTTGGTCCCATATTCCAAGAAATTACTACATCAAGCTTGTACCTCCAAGATATTTCAACCTCTCACCATTACCAATAACAGGGGAGGTTAGCATGTCTTAGGGGTATGATCTTTGACCTTCTGTGACTTTCTCACACACGTAGTTAAAGGAGATGTCATTAAGTACCCACCAAATCGAACAAATATCTGACTACCATATTTATAAGACTCTTTAGGGCTGTCAATAATTTGTACCCCTACCTTTTGGGGTTAAAATAGTATTTGTTGCTCATCTTTATCAAGGGTGTCAATCATTTCAGACCCTGCTGTATATACACACACAAAACATGGCCTTGAGCCTTGAGCCGCTGAACGATGTGCTACATACAGTCAAAGACATGGACACAATGTCTGCTAGGCTCAGAATGAGAACGCAAAGGCATGAGCACAATGTCTGCTAGGCTCAGAATGAGAACGCAAAGGCATGAGACAATGTCTGCTAGGCTCAGAATGAGAACGCAAAGGCATGAAGACAATGTCTGCTAGGCTCAGAATGAGAACGCAAAGGCATGAAGACAATGTCTGCTAGGCTCAGAATGAGAACGCAAAGGCATGAAGACAATGTCTGCTAGGCTCAGAATGAGAACGCAAAGGCATGAAGACAATGTCTGCTAGGCTCAGAATGAGAACGCAAAGGCATGAAGACAATGAATCGCAAAGGCATGAAGGCTCAGAATGAGAACGCAAAGGCATGAAGACAATGTCTGCTAGGCTCAGAATGAGAACGCAAAGGCATGAAGACAATGTCTGCTAGGCTCAGAATGAGAACGCAAAGGCATGAACACAATGTCTGCTAGGCTCAGAATGAGAACGCAAAGGCATGAAGACAATGTCTGCTAGGCTCAGAATGAGAACGTAAAGGCATGAAGACAATGTCTGCTAGGCTCAGAATGAGAACGTAAAGGCATGAAGACAATGTCTGCTAGGCTCAGAATGAGAACGCAAAGGCATGAAGACAATGTCTGCTAGGCTCAGAATGAGAACGCAAAGGCATGAACACAATGTCTGCTAGGCTCAGAATGAGAACGTAAAGGCATGAACACAATGTCTGCTAGGCTCAGAATGAGAACGTAAAGGCATGAAGACAATGTCTGCTAGGCTCAGAATGAGAACGTAAAGGCATGAAGACAATGTCTGCTAGGCTCAGAATGAGAACGTAAAGGCATGAAGACAATGTCTAGGCTCAGGCTCAGAATGAGAACGTAAAGGCATGAACACAATGTCTGCTAGGCTCAGAATGAGAACGTAAAGGCATGAAGACAATGTCTGCTAGGCTCAGAATGAGAACGTAAAGGCATGAAGACAATGTCTGCTAGGCTCAGAATGAGAACGCAAAGGCATGAAGACAATGTCTGCTAGGCTCAGAATGAGAACGCAAAGGCATGAACACAATGTCTGCTAGGCTCAGAATGATGAAGACAAACAGCAAAGGCATGAAGACAATGTCTGCTAGGCTCAGAATGAGAATGTAAAGGCATGAACACAATGTCTGCTAGGCTCAGAATGAGAACGCAAAGGCATGAAGACAATGTCTGCTAGGCTCAGAATGAGAATGTAAAGGCATGAACACAATGTCTGCTAGGCTCAGAATGAGAATGTAAAGGCATGAAGACAATGTCTGCTAGGCTCAGAATGAGAACGCAAAGGCATGAAGACAATGTCTGCTAGGCTCAGAATGAGAACGCAAAGGCATGAACACAATGTCTGCTAGGCTCAGAATGAGAACGCAAAGGCATGAAGACAATGTCTGCTAGGCTCAGAATGAGAACGCAAAGGCATGAAGACAATGTCTGCTAGGCTCAGAATGAGAATGTAAAGGCATGAACACAATGTCTGCTAGGCTCAGAATGAGAACGCAAAGGCATGAAGACAATGTCTGCTAGGCTCAGAATGAGAACGCAAAGGCATGAACACAATGTCTGCTAGGCTCAGAATGAGAACGCAAAGGCATGAAGACAATGTCTGCTAGGCTCAGAATGAGAACGCAAAGGCATGAAGACAATGTCTGCTAGGCTCAGAATGAGAATGTAAAGGCATGAACACAATGTCTGCTAGGCTCAGAATGAGAACGTAAAGGCATGAAGACAATGTCTGCTAGGCTCAGAATGAGAATGTAAAGGCATGAACACAATGTCTGCTAGGCTCAGAATGAGAATGTAAAGGCATGAACACAATGTCTGCTAGGCTCAGAATGAGAATGTAAAGGCATGAAGACAATGTCTGCTAGGCTCAGAATGAGAACGCAAAGGCATGAAGACAAGGTCTGCTAGGCTCAGAATGAGAACGCAGCCCAAAACCACTTACAACTCATCTAGTAACACCATTAAATCCAAAAGCCCTATCTTAGATACTAGCATGCTGTCTAAAATAGTTGGACAGATTAAAACCATTCAGCTATCCAATTCCATCAAAAGTGAGACCGTGGTGATACAGAATCAATGAAACAACCCACACACAATGGCTCTCTTCAACAGATGCATGGAAATATCTCCGGGGGAATACAAATAATCAAACACAGAGGAACACACAGGACAGTAATCATCCTCCCTCAATGGGTTTCATTAAGATTGTCTATCCAGTGTTACTCAACTGTGTGTTTATGCTGTGACAGTTGGCTCCTGTTGCCAATGGAGACCAATGCGACGGCTCGCTCATTGGACTAGCGGTATGCTGGTGGTCAGAGGAGACGCCATAAGTATAAGTACCCATCAGATCGTAGCCAAGCTGAATAGGATCCTTATCGTCATCCCAGCCACAGCAGGGGTCAGTCTGACCCAAACAGACAGAGTCACACGATCCACTGTTAAACCCTCATCCCTTCCACAGTCCCACCTCCCACTCGTGTGCTAGACCCTGACCACTCCCCCTCCCCGTCTCTGCCTGCACAACCTCCTCTCATCTACTGGCCACTAATCTACAGCACAGCTTAATCCTCCGAACCTGGCCACACACATACACTCATAGGGTCACAGAGGCATGTGCACACACACACACACACACTTTCTCTCTCTCAATACAGGATGTTCCTAGTTCCTCACCCGCTCAAATTAGGATACTCCCACAGATACTGACATGCACCCCAGATAAAGAGCCACACTGGTGTGAGTGGCCAGGCTCAATGACCATATAAGGGAGAAGGTCTCACGCCCCTAAGTGACCGTCACACAGCACGACACACAATCAATCAAAAGCATTTCATAAAGCCCTTTTTACATCAGCAGTTGCAACAAAGTGCTTGGACAGAAACCGATACTCAATGCAGATGCAGAAGCACAACGGCTAGGAAAAACTCCCTAGAAAGTCAGGGAACCTAGGAAGGAACCTAGAGAGGAACCAGGCTCTGATGGGTGGCCAGTCCTCTTCTGGCTGTGCTGGGTGGAGATTATGACAGTACATGGCCATGTACTCTTAAAACACACATGCAATCATCCTTAAAGCACCCGCACTCATTCATGCTCCAGATCTGCACTTCTACTGATCCACCCTTACAGTGTTCAGATGAGGATTACACCCTGAGAGGGAGAGTGCATTCAAGGTTTTGATAGATTAGGAATTGTTGGTTTCATTCATGCTAGCTAGCCTATTAAGCACACACCAGGCTTGGGGACAATTCCATTTAAATTCCAGACAATTCAGGAAGTACACTGAAATGACAAATGAAATGTGGAATTGGAATATGGTTTATTTTCTGAATGGCCTGGAATTGACCCCAACCATGGCATACACAGATTCACCCCTCCCCCTTCAGTAATGCTCGTGTGTGTGTGTGTGTGTGTGTGTGTGTGTGTGTGTGTGTGTGTGTGTGTGTGTGTGTGTGTGTGTGTGTGTGTGTGTGTGTGTGTGTGTGTGTGTGTGTGTGTGTGTGTGTGTGTGTGTGTGTGTGTGTGTGTGTGTGTGTGTGTGTGTGTGTGTGTGTGTGTGTGTGTGTGTGTGTGTTGTTAGTGCACAGACACTGGAAATGATTTAACTCGTGCCAACTCACACATCAGGTGTTGAAATCTAAAACCACGTCACCTGAATCTCTACAGTTTCACAGTAGAAATCCTCAGATGTTGATAAATCCAATCCCTCAAATAAAGCAAACTACTGTCCTAAAGGAAAATGAATTAGTGACTCAGTTCACTCTAGCTTTCACTTCAACAATAACCATGGTGGAGGAATCTGTGTCCTTGGCCTGTATGGGAAACAGCTGCGTTCCTATAATGTCTCCTACTGTCGCCACAACACTACCTACTGCTTCTATACAAGTTATGCACATAAAATAAGACTGGGAGGGGCTAAAATATGCTAGAAATTACTCTCTCAAAATGTGTTCACAACAGCCTTATACCTCCAGCAATTTACAACATAAACAAATCAATTATTTGATCTCCTTCCTGCTCATTTTAAATGTGTTTATTCTGATGAGAGCTTTGAGAATAGAGAAAACCTCCATCAAATACAGATTGGACATGAGATGATGCCGACCAGAGGTTTGGCGAGAGTTAATACTTTGTTTCCTCCATCTGTTAAGAGATCTGCTTTTTTAATACTTAATTCTCTAAGAAGATCTCAGGGCAATATCAAATATCAGGGCAATATCAGATCTCAGGGCAATATCAGATCTCAGGGCAACATCATTCACAGCACGACAAGTTCATAGGCATGTGTCTTCAGGTGCAATCTAAAGAGGACAAACGTCTTTTCAAATTTTTAACAGTTAGGGGCCTGGCATGTCATTGGATCTGCATGCACAGAGATGGTATAGAACTTAGATAGATGGTCAATCTAACACGCAAAGAAGGAACAAAACTCATCAGAAACTCTGAATACCTACGGCCATCTCTCATGTCATCCTTCCCTGTACCACTCTCTGTGATTCGTGAGATACAAGGTATACAGCTCTGTATGTCAAAATGGAATTAAGTATCTTTGACAAGCACTTGTTACATATTGTAGCCTCGACCGGGACTCTAACCATTACGCGAAAAAGTCAAACCTCTTAACGAGGTCGGTAGGTGTTGGGTTAAGGTCGCTACAGTATACCTTTTCTTTGGGAGAGCGTGTCCCCACTTGGTATAGACCAAGTCCCTTGTGTGTACATGCCCCTCCGGTGGCCCAACGGCCTCCATTCCACTTTTGACACCGATATACTGAACTTGGGGGGTAACCCCGACCGGGACTCGAACCCGGGTCCATCGACTTTCAATCCAACACTTTAACCGTTACGCCAAGAAGTCAGAACCTGAGGCAGCTCCAATATAATTCTAAAATCATCTGTTTGCTGGTCACTGTTAAAGGTTGCTGATTGACATATAGCTGGTTATAGAACTATAATGCTAACTATAACTGCTCTGGGTAAATTCTATTTGATCATTTTCATTTCCTTATTGCTTCTATGCTGCAGCAGTGTGTGCGATTATATCAGCACAATACTGTAAACAAACTAACATGGTATAACAAATGATCAGGGTATTCTCCTCTCCAAGCCCTCACTGCTGAATGTGGAACAGACTGGGCGTGACACACAGGACAGATGACCTCCAGAACAGACTAGCGTAGCATACTGTTTGCGTCAACAAACGAAACATGATACATCACCAAATAATGACAGGAAACCCCTGAGGCCATGCAGGGAACAACCAATCCCAAGCCAGGCCCAGCAGACAGGTTAAAGACCAATATGTGTAGCCATAGTGATGTCAACATGTACAGTGTGTGTTCCCCAGTGTGTGTGTGTGTGTGTGTGTGTGTGTGTGTGTGTGTGTGTGTGTGTGTGTGTGTGTGTGTGTGTGTGTGTGTGTGTGTGTGTGTGTGTGTGTGTGTGTGTGTGTGTGTGTGTGTGTGTGTGTGTGTGTGTGTGTGTGTGTGTGTGTGTGTGTGTGTGTGTGTGTGTGTGTGTGTGTGTGTGGTGTTCAGACTACCTATGGTGAGCCACATCCACCAGCGGCAACACACAAAGCATTCAATAGCAGAAACAATCCTCCTAGAAAAACAATGGACAAGTGTCACTTCCTGAAACCCTGCTATACTATAGAATAGAATAGAATGGAATGCTCACCAGGTCGTGGTTGGTGGAGTTGGAGTCGTCCTCTGGAAAGGGGATGTAAACAGCTAAGGCCACACAGTTGGCAAAAATAGAGAGCAGTATAAAGATATCAAAGGGTCTGAGGCACACAGTTAAGGAACAATGTTCAAAGCACACAGTCTATATGTGAGCATAAAACAGAGAGAGCACATTGCAGTCATGTAAAGGTGGGGGGGGGGGACCTGAAATTCTCTTGGCTCTGATGAGGTGAAAAGCACAATGCTCAAAGCAAACATTTTCAAATACAGGGACATCATCAGTTTGAAAGATGGGGAGCTTACTCCTTATCATGGGATTGTCTTAATGCGCCATCTATAAAAACACACTGGATACGGTATGAGATGTCTGCATTCAGCACTACACTCAAATGAATTTCTCTAGTCCAGGGTTTCCCAAACTCCTCGGGACCCCAAGGGGTGCACGTTTTGGTTTTCTGCTGATTCAAATAATCAACTAATCATCAAGTGTTGAATCATTTGAATCAGATGTGTAGTGCTAGGGCAAAAAAAAAAATGTTTACTCGAGGACACGAGTTTTGGGAAACGCTGCTCTAGACTGTCTCCAGCCGATGTCTGGTCTGGGAGTGTTTTCAGCTTAGAAGAGACAATGGCAAGGATACATGATCACTATAGAGACTGCAGAATAAATTATTTTGTTGCCGATTGTTCGTTTAGAGCTTGGGAAGAGATGCGAACTATCAGAGGATGACACTTGCCATCATGGCTATCATGGACTGCTTTCTCTTGTAAACAAATAGACCAAAAGCCACAGGTGTTTCCCATGGTCCCATGTGGGGACACAGAGAGTCCCTGTATATCTCCATCGTGAGAGCCCCAGAAAGGATACTTCCACTCCACCAGGCTGATGCAGGCTCTGCGGATGGGGTTGTTGAGGGTCAGGCAGAACAGTGCCCTGGGCGGTCTGCTGTTGGTGGAGCCGCCCTGCTTCTTGCTCTTGGCATACAGCTGCCTCTTCCTCTGTGCCAGTGAGGCCACCGGGGCGGGTGTGGCCCCAGGGACAGGGGGGCGGGCGCTCATGCTCTGGGGTGCCTCGCCCTGGGCGTTACGAGCAGCATGGAACACGGCCTGCCAGGAGATAGTGCCGGTTGGGGGCAGGGTTCGGGCTGCGGGTGGGAGGGGTTTTCTGACCCGAGGGCCGACATGTCACCAGAGTGATGGGCTCTGTTGCTGCTGGCATACTGTGCCCCTGAGGACAGAAAAGGGGAGAGAGAGAGGGATTGATCAGAGAAAGGTGTACGCCAGAGGGAGAGTGGGGAAGGGGGGGGGTGAATGGTGAGACAACCAGGGGATAGAGAGTGGAAGAGAGAGAGAAAGGCATGAAATACAAACTGTATGTGAAACTCAGAAGGTTCCCTCACCAGTCTCTGTGACTATGCAGTGACACTTCAATATCCAAATAAACCTTTTAACGCGGCATGTATTTCATGCAGATCACAGGAAGATGCTACAACGTCCACAATTGAAGCCAGTTGGCTTTATTTAGTATGTAAGCCTAGTTATTGGTGAATCTCTTCTTAATAAAACTTGATTTTTGTTGGTCTCAGAAAACCACTACATTTAATTTATATTGGCAAACATGAATTTTGCGGTGAGCTGATTAGAATGGCAAGCTGGAATCAAAGCAATGACTTCCTTGGACAGGATAGTGATGTTGTTATTGCTTGATGAGATGGGGCTAAGCTGACCAGGAGCATTCCCTTGACAACCAATGAAAACACAGAGGATAAAGAGGAAGGCTGCTCATTGTAAGAGCCTAATAGACCATAAAGGATGCTACAACAAAAAAATGGAAAAGAATGTGGAAATAATGATTTATTTTTGGTGATGACCTAATTGAATACTGTGAAATTGATCACATAATCCACTGTTGCAACAAACTAAATTGATGCAAAACTGAGTTGGACAAAATACAGTTGAATTATTGAAATCTAAATAATGTCACTGCTTCCTCTCGCCTGGACTAGACTTCATACGATCACATTCCAAACTTCCATCAAATCAATCCACAAATATACCTACCTTTTTCTCAGGACTACATTTCAGAGGATTATTCAAATATATTATGGAGACATCAGTGACGTCCACTGCTTATAAAACTATAATAATAAATGAAGATGCTTGCAGCACAAAACAAATAGAAAGCTTTGGGCTCCGGGTCACACGAGAGACACGTACGACAAGACTGACATAAGACACATATATATATACACAAGAGCGCACGGGCGTCCTCCCGACAGCGCAGCGCTCCAGTGACAACTGATTTACATCGGATTTACCTTCGGGCTGTTCCTCTGCCTCTTGCATCCTCTTCTCCACATTGAAACACCGTTTTAATTCCAACACAGTAAAAAAAAATCAAAAAGTGTAACAATAAACGAAAGTGTTCAACAACAACATTTCATAAATCCTACGGAACCCCAGAGAGTAGCCTACACCACAAGCATCTTTGCATTGCAACATCCGGGTGTTGCGCATGATGGATCGTAGATGGATAAAATAAAGACGCCTACATTATATCCTGGATCAGTGGTCCATAGGCTACGAGTCTCTTCGAAGTTTTTGGTTAGACTACTGAAGCAACAGGAAAACAGCTGTGACCATCCTCTCAAAACTACTCGAAGATGTGATTTTGGACCCTGTGTCCAAGGTGCGCAACGTGTCACTATTTACTCTCTAATGGGCATCCCATGCTATTCCGTTTAGAGATAGCAATCTACTGTAGTAGTCTACCAGGTACGGTTGTTGTAAAAAAAAATAATAAGAAAATAATTTTTAAAAACAGCTTCTGAGTTGAGCCAATGCCAATCAATTAAAATGAATGTTTTGATTTTACCAGGCAAGTCAGTTAAGAACAAATTCTTATTTGCAATGACGGCCTACCCCGGCCAAACCCTAACGACGCTGGGCCAATTGTGCGCCGCCCGCCCTATGTGACTACCATTCACGGCCGGTTGTGAAACAGCCTGTAATCGAACCAGGGTCTGTAGTGACGCCTCTAGCACTGGGATACAGTGCCTTAGACCGCTGCGCCACTCAGGAGCCCATATTATTACTATTAGGCTTTATGGATGGCCATATCGCCAAATAACCATCAACAATTAACCGTAATAAATCAAACTAATAAAGTAAACTAATAAATCATGGGCCTAATATTACTATGACATCGATGTAATAACTATTATGATCATGTGTAGATTTAAGGTTAATCAATTGTTGCTCAATAACATTCCAGGGCAATCACAGAGACAAATGTACCTGTGGCATCGTAAATTACGTACCTGCGCTAGTGGACGCATGGCCAAACCAAATACACACCACACACCCACACACACACACGCTGACACCACAATAAAATATGCATGCTTTTAGATTAATAAGGGTCACTGAGGTTTGGACAATAAATGTGTTTATGGGCTTGGTAGGCTATACATGTCTTATTATAAACCAAAATGGGCAACTTTTAAGTTCAAAATTATTAGTTTTTTATATCACATAATTTCATTCCCTGCATGTATATTTCACAAATGAAGTACTGTTATTAATCATCATTCTGTCTCATTATAATAACTTGGTTTTTAAAAGGCTCTATTTTTAGTCTAAAAAGCCAAATAATCATTAGCCAATTATTAGTCAAACATAGGGCTACATCTGGTACATAGGCTATCATGTAGAGGAGGACATTACGCCCAGGGTAAGCCAGTCTTCCCCAACAAAAAGTACCAAGCAAAAAACATACAATTATTTATCTTTCGTCTCTGTGTTTCCTAATTGTCCTTGAATTCGCAAGTCTGAATGCATCTCACCGGAGAAAGCATCAGAGCAAACGAAACAGCGCCACTCTGTCTCCGTATGTGTAAGCAATCTATCTGATGCTATCTGGTCCAAAAAAGTATGACATTGTGGCTGCCCATATTATTGAAGTCCCTTATGGCGGCGCACAATTTGTCCAGCGTCGTCCGGGTTTGGCCGGGCTAGGCTGTCATCGTAAATAAGAATTTGTTCTTAACTGATTTGCCTAGTTAAATAAAAATAAAAAATAAATAAAAATCAGCATTGAGCTAAACTGAGTGAGCTCAACTGTAAATGGTCATTGCACACCAAAAAAAAGTGTAAAGAGAAGCCAGTTTGGATTTGGCTTCACTCCTATCAAATTGCATCCAGAGCATATATCATTAACAGAAACAACTTGTTGCATCTTGTTGTGTTGTTGCCCTCCAGTGGCTAGCTAGCTAACTAAAATGGTCCTTTTCCTAAATTAGCCATGGATGGAGATAGGGATTTGGAGTTGTGGTTACACTTAATTTTCCATACTGGCCAATGATTATAACTGTGATTCTGATCCAACCATTAATTCATACATTGTGCGCCAGGCCTGGGAGTTTGTAAGTTCAATATGTAGCTAGATGTAGAAGGCCAATGTTAACTAGCTAATGTTGCCCATGAAAGGAACTAAGGCTATCAAGCAAGTGTTTTAGCCAGGTAGCCTAGGACAATACAAAAAATAAAAGAGTGTACTATATGACAGCGTGATAGACCGTTTGTCAACATGAAAGAGAGGAGGATGGTAATGACATATCTCTCTCTACAAGTAGAGTGAGTCAACATGTTTTTTCTACTTACACAAACATCGCCACATCATATTTAGACCAAATTGTTTTTGGTATCTTTTAGTTGGCACTGTATTAGACGAGGTATAGGTGATTTGATGTTGAAATGTTAAAGTTGAAATGGTTCAGGAAGAGTGGAGGTAGCTCCTGCTTTCTTTGCAACCTGCGGTAAACTCTCCGTGGTTCTAAATCAATAGTTCTTTAGGGGTGGTAGGTCATGTAATTTTTTGTTACATGAAATATGCTTTGTGGACTTCACCTTACAGATGTTGCTCTCTGCTTTTGTGATGAAATAAAGGAATTTATTCTGCCACTGTGTCTTACTGTCTTGGCCTTAGGCCTATTTTTATCATGGTTGCAAGGCATATGAGCTAACTGTATTTATAGAGCAAACAAGGCAATTATCTCAACACAGGTTGTAATGTAGCTTTTTTTTCTGGCTTCCCCAGTGATTTTACCCACACACTGCTACTGGTCTACGGTATAAAACATATATCCTATAAAAAATAATGTAGCTTGTGTGTTATTATACCTACACATTAAACATATATTGTCCGTCAGTTGTTTTTTCAAATTTTGCTATTGATTAGGCTAATAGCATGAGGTCGTTAGGCAACATAAATTGTGTAACACTATCCCCATGATTTACCCCGGTGTCGTCGAACCCTGACCGTGACCGTAATATCATCTCCCTTTTTTGGGGGCCACATGACACAGTTTTAGGGCCCACATTCTGTAACGAACCGAAAGGAACCCTCTGTGTGTTGGACGGTTACTGGTTATTGGATTAGCCTAGGTCTACCTGTCTGCAGCTGGACTACTGTTTCACAGCGATAATCCCTTAATTATAATACTTTGTTCCCCAGTGAATTGAAGCAAATGATGTTGTTGACCTAACTAGCCTAAGGCTACTTCAGAAAATAACTAATGACTTTCAATATCAAATTTTTAAGACTTTAAGACTGAGTTGGAGGCCCGTCATTCACTTAAAACTAATAACGGTAGGTTTATTGACAGAACTTTTACTATGCCAAACCTCACATTGAGGTGCTTATTTCAAAAACATGTCTTCCCCCCTATGCTAAAAGATGCTTTAAATTTGAGGGTCACCAGTAGCTTCAAATTGTCTATTATAAAGGTGTTGCCACATGAATTATCGGTGTCATCGAAATATATTGCATCAGTGCCGCCTTGTGGTAAATCGTGCAGTCTACATAGTATTTGGCCCTAAGGAAAAAATATAATATTTTGCACAGTCCAAAATAAATTCTTAGACCCTAACACTTTCCCTGGGACTAAAAGAAATTGATGAATTGGTTGGTGTGGTCATTATTTTCCACTGACAGCTGGCTATGTTGATTTAAAAAAAATATTGTTTGGGTTTTTAGAGATCTGGGTTATGATAATCCAGAGCTATGGGTTTGACGTTTTGTCATCATCAAATTATATAGTCTACTTGGATAGACAGGCCCATAGCAAAATAGCCACCTCTCAAATGCATGAGCGTGAGCGAGCAATCATTTTTAGGTACTTGCGAAATGAGATTCAACACTGACTGGACTGATCTACAAATCACCATGAGTCATTAATAAATTATCAATAGCATTTGTATATCAGTCAATCACTCACAATTTACACATGATACGCTACGATTTTTACTTTTGACGCTCTCGAACACGACCAATCACTCCAACTCATCGCGGAACTAAAAGTGGGGCAGAACTATAAGGCATTGTGACCATGTCTTCCAAGGACAGTGGACATTGAGTGTTCATAGAAATTATTCCGTGTGGTAAACCTTGTATTCAAGATGGAGACCGCCAGTAAAATGAGCCTTGCAGCTCTACAACAACAAGATCCGTATATCAACAAACTTCTCGATGTTACCGGACAGGTAGCACTGTACACATTTAATTCCAAAGCAAATGAATGGGTAAGCTCGCCAAAGGAGTCGCTTGTTTCTTTCTGTTAACTAAAATGTAGCTAGCTGGCGTTACATAGCTAGATAAGTAACTATCAGCTACGTACAGTAGCTAGCTAGCAAGCGAGCTATCTACCTAGTCCAATATGTACTCTTAAGGAGCCTACCGTTAGTTACCCTAAGGTTCAAGGACCGTACGTTTTTGTCAGAAGAGCAAAATACTCTTTATCTAAACGTGAATTGATTCTCACTTGCGATACGGTTCTAGAAACATAAAAGCCATTTAATGTTACTTTCATATCGCATCAAAATAATTTTACAAATGCTAAATATACACTTACTGTACCCTGTTTTTTTTTACGGTTTTTATCACAGTTTCAATTGACAGTATTTTTTCAGTGTCCACCTTTCTGGCGGCCTTTTTCCACCTTTATTTAACGAGGCCAGTTGAGAACAAGTTCTCATTTACAACTGCGACCTGGCCAAGATAAAGCAAAGCAGTGTGCAAATGTAGAAGAGTAGGGAGGTAAAGGCAATAAATAGGACATAGAGGCGAAATAATTCAAATGTAGCATTGACACTGGAGTGATGATGTGCAAGTCGAAATACGGGTGCAAAAGAGCAAGAGGATAAATAATTACACAGGTATTCGGAGCATGATGGCTAATTAGCACTGTCTTCTGTTTGTAAACACGCACTGTAATATGACCGTGTAGGAACCCTAACCCTATAAATGTGTGTATCAATTTAACATTTTGTTTTTTTTGCCAATTATTTCTCCCTGGTATGAAAGATAAGGTCCTTATGCTTCCAAAACCGTGCCGCTAGCGATGCGTGTTAATCTTCAGACTGACTCAGGGCTCTTAACAAAACTCCCCCATACAGAACAAGATGCCTTCGTCCTATGAATCTTAGCGTTATGCTCAAGGGCTAACTATCTACTCTACTTAATTTATCACAGAGACTTTAAAAATAGGCTTTTCATTAGCAATCTAGCTAACTAAATACAGTACCAGTCAGTTTGGACCCACCTACTCATTCCAGGGTTTTTCTTTATTTTTACTATTTTCTACATTATAGAATAATAGTGAAGACGTCAACTATGAAATAACAAATAGAATCATGTATTAACCAAAAAAGTGTTAAACAAATCAAAATATATTTTATATTTGAGATTCTTCAAAGTAGCCACCCTTTTCCTTGATTACAGCTTTGCACACTCTTGGCATTCTCTCAACCAGCTTCATGATGTAGTCACCTGGAATGCATTTAAATTATGTCAAGAACAGCTCAAATATGCAAAGGGAAATGACAGTCCATCATTACTTTAAGACCTGAAAGTCAGTCAATTCGGAAAAAGTGCAGTCGCAAATACCATCAAACACTATGATGAAACTGCCTCTCATGAGGACCGCCACAGGTTAGGAAGACCCAGAGGTACCTCTGCTGCAGAGGACAAATTCATTAGTTAACTGCACCTCAGATTGCAGCCCAAATAAATGTTTTACAGAGTTCAAGTAACAGACACATCTCAACAGAAACTGTTCGGAGGAGACTGCGTGAATCAGGCCTTTGGTCGAATTGCTGCAAAGAAACCACTACTAACGGACACCAATAATAAGAAGAAACTTGCTTGGGCCAAAAAAACTGAGCAATGGACATTTAGACTGGTGGAAATCTGTCCTTTGGTCTGATTAGTCCTAATTTGAGATTTTTGGTTCCAACCGCCATGTCTTTGTGAGACGCAGAGTAGGTGAACAGATGATCTCCGCATGTGTGGTTCCCACAGTGAAGCATGGAGGAGGCGGTGTAGGGTGCTTTGGTGGTGAGGCACATCTGTTAATTGAAATGCATTCCAGGTGACTACTTCATGAAGCTGGTTGAGAGAATGCCAAGAGTGCAATGCTGTCAAGGCAAAGCGTGGCTACTTTGAAGAATCTCAAATATAAAATATATTTAGATTTCTTTAACAATTCTTTTGGTTACTATATGATTCCATATGTATTATTTCATAGTTTTGATGTCTTCACCATTATATAATCTAGAAAATAGTTTAAAAAAATAAAGAAACCCTTGAATGAATAGGTATGTACAAACTTTTGACTGATATTGTAGATAACCACACACCTCTAGCTAACGTTAGTTATATCAAGCCAACACGCATGTTCCTGCTGTGTTGTGTAGCAAATAGATTTTAAGAGTCTTTGATTGTTGGCAGAGCCATCTATTAAATGGTGGGGCAACATTTAGATTTCTGCCTAAATAGACATACCCAAACTGAATTACTTTTCATGAGATTGACGTAAACATTAACAGGTAATGTTGCATTTAAAAAAAAAAGAAATTATGTCTGGAACTCAGCTTTTTGGAAGATTTTTTAAATTTATTTTTATTACTGAGGTGTACTCACTTTTGAGGACACAAACTCAAGTACATAGTACAAATATTATGCAAAATCATATCTATGATTTCTTTCCCTGTTCAAAAGTGTGGCTAGAGGGCTTGAAATGACTGAAATGCTTTCTAGATATAGTAACAATCAAATTGTAAATAACTTACTATACGATCTATCATACCTCCCAAATAAATATCATGCTTAATGACAGGACAATATCTTCACTTTCTTATAACTGTCGACAGAATTCTCCTAAACGTCCACAGAGCGGCTGAGAATCCATTCAAATGTGTGCAGACTTGTCACAACTTCAGCTTTAAGCACAACATGATTTTGTCCTGTCTGTGACCTAAGAGAAAGTGCTGTTCTTTCAATTCTATGAAAATATGTTGTATTTTTTTCATGTTGAGAGCTCTAAATCTGACTGAGAATATCACAGTGAGATGAAACCACAATGGCTGGACTTGCTAGACTGTCACTGTCAATTTGATAATAGATTCTTTGTGTGGTTAGGCCAGAAAATGACAAATGCAAATGTGGGGTCGGAAAGCTGACACTCCCCAAGCAGACACATGGGGCTTTTTGGTATTCACAGAGCGCCTTGTACACAAATGTTAGTCGGAGCCAGTTCAGAACTGCTCAAAGTTCCCCATATGTTTTAAGAGTTTGGCCAGGTTTTAGAACGGCTGCCATGTTAGGGGCTGTTCTAAGTTAGCTAACTTAAAACCAGTTAGCTAGCTAGTTTGTAAATAAATATTATCTAGTTCGCAAATATTAGCTAAGTACCAACGCTGTAAACTAGCTAGCAATCAGGGCCCCATTCAGCAGGACACAGCGGTGTGCAATGTTTGATTTAATGGTAACGGTGTTGTTCAGAAGGATCACTTCACGCAGCTGCAATTTTTTTATGTGGTTTCACACACTATATTTCACAGCCATTTTGATCGGGCCACACCTACCTAATGGGATCAAAACATACTTTATGCTGCGTTCACGTCATGTCAGAAACTACGAGATTTTCGACTTGCTTACTCGTTGTAGAAAGATGATACCGGAGTTTCCCAATTGGGAAGTATCAGAATCAACCAATGGGAAGCTCGATGCAAATAATTTGCATTCATTTTAACTCAGTTTCCGAGAAGATGTGAACGCAGCATTAATCTCAGTTAACCCAGAACTGAACTCTTGCGTAATTGGTCAGATGCTCGATAAAGGTCTGGGTTTAAGAGAAGATTGAGAACGAGGATTGGAACCCTCTCTCTTTGCAAGTCTATAGGCCAAATGTCCCATCCCCTTCCGAGATTCGGAAGATGTTAACCTGAGAAATCGTGATTTGTCGAAAGCACAGGAACTAATGCTGCTTGTCGTCTCATGCATCCTGTTGTAATCTACGGTGCCGTTTTAAGTATTCTGTCCACGAGAGATTAACCATACCTTAAAGACGGTTGAAGAACCGTTTAGGGGAAGCTTGCCATTCTGTACAACCTTAATGCAACGTAATAAAATGTTTAATAAATTGAAAGCAACCCAGACCAAATATCAGACTTTTTTTGCATGTTTTGTTATTCTTCTTGTACTTGATGATTGATTCATGTTCATCAAGTTAAAGTTGTAATTTTTCTGCGCAATTTCCATTTCAGGAAAAGACTGAAATCGAGGGCACCTTATTTGTTTATGCAAGGTAATTTATTTGTATCAGATATGTGGTGACCTTTTTTAAATGGGCCACTGTTGTAAAGATGCTAAACTAACCCCTTTTTATATGTGGTTGTCTCACCACCTGTCCTCTATCCTTGATATAGTTGCCTTTTAATATTGTCCATATGTCTACCCCTCCCTCTTACTCTCTTTATCTTAATCATTCTCTTTGCTTTTCTCTTTCTTTTTTTGAGTCATGAAAACATGTAGCCTAATAGTCTGTCTCCATTGCTCTCAATAACCTATCCACAGGTCTGCTTCCCCTCATCATGGCTTCACAATCATGAATCGGCTGAGCACAGAGAATCTAGTGGAGCCCATCAACAAAGACCTTGAGTTTCAGCTTCAAGATCCCTTCCTGCTGTACAGAAACGCTAACTGTGAGTAGGATAGTCCATTTGTCAGTCTTATCATTGGAATGTGATACAAAACGAGGTAACAGTGTGCTTTAGGACCATGCGGACGCCTCCGAGCAGTCGGGTAGGCTGTTTGGAGTTTTAATCCAACTGTGAGGAGAAAAAAATATGGGTGTGTTTGGCAATGCACTGCCGTTTAGCATGCTAGACCTCGGTAGTGTTTGCTATGACTTGGGAGTGCAGCGCATCGCGGTTGTTATGGAAGCGAGCAAAAAGGAATTGACAACTCAAACCATTGCGCGGGCCGGATAGAAATGTGTCATGGGCCGGATCCGGCCCGTGGGCCTTGTTTGACACGTGGTCTACACAAAATATTCTGAGAAAGTGTGTGGATGAGAAGGGTCATGTTAACATGTTTAGGTAAACCTAACTATAGGGTGATTCCACACCAGCGGGAACAGATTGTTCTGGTAATTCTCACATGGGAGCTTCATTGGAAGGAGGGATGTTTAGTATTCTTTTTACGTTTGTATCATAAACCATTTTTTTTTTTTAACATGATGAAATTGGCAATTTTAGGCCCTTTATAGACCTATACATGCCTCCTGTAAGACCCTATGATCTGTGAACCGTACATGATACAGACAACATTCTGGTGCTCGTTATACTTATTATAGTGTGTTCTAAAAATATGGAATATGTTTAGATTTTTTTAATACACTGTTTTCTCATTCATTTATTATTAAATGTAAAAAATATTTATCTACTTTAAAATTAAATGTAGATGTTTGTGACAATATACTCTTCAAACACGTCACATTTCCAGAGTGGGCTCTCTGGTACATTTTAATGACATCACTCATTTTATACATAGAAATTGACATGATAGGTCATTAACCAATCACAGCCCTCCTTTAGGATTGCACAGTTCGAGTTCCCTTTGAATCTATTTTCTCATTCACTGTGTTGGTGGTGCTCATAAAATGCATCATGCCTTCAGAATTAGCCGAGAGCCCACTCTGGGGAGATTTGATGTACTTGTAGAGTAAACTGTTCCAAACCAAATCAAACGATTTCATTTTGAGATGAATAAATGAATGTGAAACGTTGTATATCAGAATCAAGACGTACTCCATACTTCAGAGAACACTATAATAATTCTAAAGACACCAAGATGTCTGTATCATGTACGGTTCACAGATCATAGGCTCTTACAGGAGGTCTACAAATGGCCTAAAATGGCCACTTTCTTCATGATTTTCAACAACAACAAAAAGTGATACAAATGTATAATGCATTTCAAACATTCTTTCTCCAAATGTGAGAATTGCCAGGAGAATCTGAGATACCAAAAATATGTTCCTCTCCCGCTGGCACGGAATCAGCCTATATATCTATTAAAAGAGCTGCTGGTGTATATATTTTGTATTACTAGGCTAAATTTAGCATTGAATGTGCTGTTTATTTAATTCGTCCCAGATAAATAATGAAGACCATCAATGTTTTATAAACGCACTTCTTTTTTTGGAATGAAGTTGCAGAGCACTGCTTGCACACAGTCATTAAAGGTCTGTCAAACTGTGTTGAATTCAAAGGAGAACTTGAACTCTTCCAGACTCTTCTGATGACGAAGGTATGACGTCTTCGACTGCAATCCCATCATAAAATCGACTTTTTCATCTTCCTGTTTAGTCCTAAGGAAAATGGACCCTGCTGCACAGACCCTGTCTGTGCAGCAGACATACATGGACAGACATACAGGGAAATGAGTCTTAATTTACACATGCCCCCTCTGACATAATGCCACCTCTTTAATATTCTGCTATGCTGACCCCTGTGTAGAGATGCATGCACACAAATTAATCGGATGGACATTGACCACATGCTAAACACACTAGCCTTCCAGTTAGACTTGCCTCTAAAAGCACTCAGCAGACCTCCTCGCAGGGTCCTCTGGAACATGACCTTCCCCTTGTGCCGGAGGTCACGCCGAGGCTGACCGGGCGCGTCGAGCAGGAGCATCTCCTCTGACGGGTCTCCTCCGCCCATGGCCTTGCGCTAACACGGGGTCCACCCAACCCAGGAGCTCTGTCTGAGGGGGAGAAAAACGTGTCCCTCTGGCCCCAGGGCCTCTTATGTTCCGGAGCTGTCTGGAAACCACCTCATGGATGGGATGGATACAGTACGTCTGCTCTCGGTGGAAGTTCTGATCCAGTCATCCAGAGGGGAAGCAGTTTTATCTGACTGGAACCCTGTGACTCCTCCCCAGTAGTCGAGTGCCTGCAGGCCACTTGGGAGGGGATGCAAAGAATATCATGAACAAGTGTGTTTGGGAGGGAGGGCTTTCTTGGCTGTCCTTGTGACTGTGAAGGGATCGTGACTTGCCATTTTGTTTTGGCGTGATTTCGACCGTTCATGTTTGTGTCCTGCCGTTGCTCTCGTTGCACACATCTGTTAGTGGAGGGGTTGTGTCAGTGCTTCATGTTAGAAAATGCGGCCTTTTTACACACACCTGTTTACACGTCCCAGAGTTCCCCAGGTAGCTGTAGAAACACTACCGTTGCTAGGTTACCAGCCTCGGAGGGGAAACCTGGCAAGAATCTCTTCTCACACACACGTATGCAATGTGACACTCCTGTCACACGCTGTTGCCTCAAAGTTGCTGAACCATCCATTTCCCACAACCTCCCTCCGCCTAAGGGATGCATCCTAGCGCCAGTGAACCTTCCGCCTGCCATTTAAAAAAATATTTCCCTCTTTTCGCTGTGTTCCTCCTACAGTGGGTATATACAGCATCTGGTTCTACGATAAGAAGGACTGCCAGCGCATCGCTCAGCTCATGGTGAAGTGAGTATGGCCCGTGTGAAACACACCACCACTAACCCACAGCTATGAAAACCACCGTCACCCACACCGCTGCAGGGAGTAATTTAGCACGTTACAGATATGAGATTGGATTGTGTGTTTTAGTGGGTACCCCCCCCCACTGATTTGCGAGGATGTTTGTGTCTTTTATTGTGTCTGTCCTCCAGGATCGTGAAGCAGGAAGCCATGCAGGCCCACCGGGGCTCCCCAGAGAGGGCCAACATCCCTGGGAGGACCAATGGCTGCGCAGAACCTCGCCCCATCGACATCCTGGAGCTCCTCAGCAAGGCCAAGGATGAATACCACAGGGTGAGAGACTGTCTTCGTCAAGTCGTCGCCCAGGACTCTATTGGGGGAAATGTGTTACAAAAGTATTGCATTACATAAATCAGATGACTTTTAGGAGTAACAAAAGTAAAGTAACGCCTTACGTTTTCAAATTTGGTAGTATTATTAAAGTTTATTTGTCAAACAACGCGTGACCAGAACTACCGGCTTGAGAAAGATTTTGAATGAAAAGATATGAAATCTGCACAGATGTTTGTCTTACAGTATATATGGCTAACTAAGCAGCCCATATGATAGTGCAGTACTTGTAGACTAGTACAGGAAAGCGGCGCCACCGATGAAAGGAGAAACCAGCGAGTTGGTCATCTTTGGTAGAGCGCACACGGCTCGCCTTGCTCCCTCCAACAGTCAAACAAACAGGGAGATTGAGATTTTTTTCCCATGAAACTAACACAAAGTAATACAACGTAACCCCCCCCCCAAAGTAATATTGTTAAGTAACTTTACTTTTGTTAAACGGGACCAGTTAATATATCACTTTTTCAAGTTACAAATCCCAACACTTCCACAAACGCACAGGAACACAGTCCAGAAAATAGTATTGTTTGACGGACTTTACCTCTACACATACATCACGAATTAGTGCAATTTAAAATCCTGATTTATTTTGTGCAGCCAGCTGTGGATGGGGTAGCAATGTCCCCTTCTGTTTCTCTCTCTCTCGTAGTCAGTGAAGAACTCACTCACTGCCGGTCTGTTTACTTACTCTTTATTGGTATCACGCTCTTTCCGTAGATCTTAGTCCTGCTGCCCCAAGTGTTTTTCATTGTTTTAAATGCTGAGATTGCTCACAGCCCTCCCAATTTACATTAGTCCAGCGTTTCCCAAACGCTGCCCTCTGGACCCCGAGGGGTGCATGTTTTGGTTTGATGATGAGTTGATCATTTGAATCCGCTGTGACGCACTAGGGCCAAAACCAAAACGGGGTCTAATTCTGCATTAGACGGGGAAACACTAGTTGGAATGTCAAAATGATACATGTGTCTGTGGGATTTGTTTTGTGCGTTAACTAGATTCAGACGGGTGAAACTGAGATGTCCGTTACTGCTGAGCAGGGGTTGAACTCCGAGACGCTGAAAACAGCCGGCGGTGCTACAGAGCGCGCTCCCAGTGCCCCACTGCCAGAAAAGGTACAGCACCACATTCTGCCTGCGATGAATGCACTTTGTCTGACAACACGCTACCTGTAACAAGTGTTCTCTCGCATGACTGAAATGACTCTTACTTGTCAGTCATAATTGGCTAGAGTGTCGTTTCATATTGACTGTTATTACTGTATTTGCAGAACTCCCACTCTGGCCAGAGGCAGATCACCGTGGAGGAGCTGTTTGGCAGTTCTCTACCCAAGGAGACCGGCCTGCTGCCAGCCATGCCTACCCAGAGTTCCACAGACCCTGCTGCCCCGAGCCCCGCCAACTTCCTAAAGGCCCAGCACTACACTCCATCCATACCCTTCCAGCCCTTACTGGCACCCCGCCTCACAGCAGCCCCAGTGGGCAACAACCGGCAGCTGGCCTCTGGTCTGATCCCCCTGATGGAGGCCAGAGGTGGCCCCAGCCCAGGCTACACCCTCCACGCCAGCCCTGTGTTTCCCGGTGGACCTCCAGGGGAACTCCAGCACTCGATGTCCCCGCTGTTGGTCGCTCCACCTGGGGCTGAGGCTCGCGGTCCCCCCCCTGGCCCTCCGTTGACTTACCTGGGGCAGGATCTCCTGGGCTCACTGAAACCCAGCCCCTCTGATCTCCACAAGCCTGTCCTCGCACCCAACTTCCTGCCCAGCCCGCTGGCCACGCCCCAGAGCTTCAGAGAGCAAATCCCCAATCCTGCTGCCATCTGCAGCATTCCCACAGGCCCTGTGCAGGTAGGTAACTGCCTTTGCCCCTGTTATTTCTTTGTGATGCGGACTTTGTGTCATCTGTCATTTCTGAAGGGCTCCCTTTCTTGTCTTTCTCAGCCACAGAGTAAAGAAATGGATGTGTTCGCTCAGTCTCAGAAACCGTCGAAAACCATACCTGTTAGTATGATTTTGCTATCATGATGTAAATGGCTTTGATTGTACAGGCAGTTCTTTACATGGTTGAAATGAAATCTTACCATGTCCTCTTCCTGCCCTCTCTCTTTCTCTCACCCATCCAAGGCTGTTCCTATAAAGGCAGGGCTTGTGATACCGGGGGCGGGTGCTTCACTGACGGGGGCGGAGCGCTCAGTGCTGCTCTCACCGAGCGCCTTTCAGCATTCTGTTGCCAAGACAACGGAACTGCAGGGGCACGCTGCTCCTCCCTCCCCTCCAGCAGCAGCCACAGGGGCTGTGGAGCCCCCCCAATCCCCCTGCAGCAGGACCCAGCTGCAGGACACACTCATCCACCTCATCAAGGTACAGAGAGAGCTGAAGCCTTTTTCTTGTGTTTGAAGCCTTTCGTCAGGTTCAGGGGTTTTCTACTGTAGATTTCATCTGGCTGCTGTTGGCATTTCTGAAATGCTCATGAACGGCGTATGAATGTGTTATGCGTGGGTTATGAATTATGTTAGGAATTCCTTCTGTATGTACCTAAATCTAATACTTGTGAGAGCGAGTGAACTGAAGCAGTTTAAGTCTGGGAACTTGTTTGTACTGTTATACAAAATGACTGGAAGATAAGTCTTCTCTCTCTCTCCTGTGTTTGTGCCCTGTGCAGAATGACCCAGCGTTTCTCAGTGCCATCCACGAGACTTACCTCCAGATTCTCTCCAAGGACCTGAGCAACGTCAAGCTATAGCTTCAGTCCAGACATGGGGCTGGGCCTGGACATGTCAGGACAGGGGCACAGCCACCAGCCAACCTAAGCTACAGGTACTGAACCACTGGGTGGGACCTGGGACTGCTTCTGCTGCCACCGGCTATGTATAGAAACACAGACACTGGCTCTGTTCCTCTGGAGCAGCTATGGGGACTGCAGGAGGACTCGAACCCAGGAGGCTCACTCATATGGCTCTGCTACCCTATGTAGAGAAGGTAAAAGGGAGATGTTACGCTTGACAGTAGTGTCAAATCATGTACGCACTCTAGAAATAAATTTTGTTGCTCTCTTCTGTGGATGAGAACTAGACCAAAACCCCTAAGGAGGGTAAACCCTCATCTCTGTTTGGGTCAGGGATTAGGACTTGCTGTGCAAGCCAAGCTTTATTCAACTCCACTTCCTTGTTCTGCCCTCGGGAATAGCTGTGGTTCTCAACACACATGAATGAGCTTTGTTCTCTCTCCTCTTCTTCAATCTCTGTTCTTTCTTTTTTTTCTCTGTCCTTTGCTCTCACCCCATTCACCACCAAGCCTCTGTCACTATGCCTGTTAAGGGACGTGTGCAATAGAATGCAATGCCTTCTGGGAGAATACTGTTTACTGATTCTTAAGTGTGTGCCCCCCCCCCCCCCCCCCCCCAAGGGTCAAAACAGAGAATTGTTGTATTAATTTAGGCCCTATTCTGTGGGTTTTGCAGTAAAGTCTACTGCAGCACTGAACCTGAGCTAACTGCATTCAACGGGATCGTCTTGTTCAACACATGTTGTCACTCTGCAGCCAACAGCTCAAAGGGACTAGCATGTCATAACAGGTTGTGTCAGTGTGTATGTATTTGATTTTGTAGGTCAGGTAGTTTTTTTTTTTTTTTTTTTAAATGTGTTTGATAATGTCACCCACCCCTGTACACACATCTGACCTTGTGCCATACTGCCAATCTATGTTCACATTATTTTGATCACACACAGCATGTATTTCTGTTTGGCTGCAATCAATCACACATTTTGATTCCGATTGACGGAATGAATGAATGGCGGCGTTGCGCTATAGACATGGGAAGCAATTGAGAACATCCTCTAAACGAATAACTGATCAACACATTATGTTGTCTAAGGAATATTTGTTTTTGACTTTGTCTCTGGATTTATTTCTGCCAGTAAGTATATGTGAGTTTCTTCGGGAGGTAAGAAGAGAACCTCTGACTTGATGCACTTTGTTTTCACCTCAAACGAAAATGTCAGTAAAAATCATTTCATGAGCAGTTTGTGACTCCTTTGGTTCCTCAATACGTTTAAAAAAATATATATATATATATATCATAGTACTTAATACATGTTGATTGGTGTGTTTTCAAAGTGTACGTACTATTTAGTCACAGGCTCTATACTGGTGGAGAAAAGAGGTAAAGGCCCAGAGATAAAAAACAAAAACATTTTAAAACCAGTGATTTTTAAGATTGGCCAGTGTAATGATGAGTAAACATGTTATTTGGTGTCTTTTAAGAACCGCATCCGTTTTTAATTTGTTTTATTCTGTCACTGTGTACTTCTGTTTTACTATTTTGTGATATTAAAGTGAAGTTTTCTCTCAAGCTATTTACATTTTTTTGCTCAAAGAAATTACTTTTCTTGGTCAATAAAACACAAATGATTCCCTGTCATTACATCCAGCCATGTCAAACAGTGAGGCAAATGCTGACACCAGTGGTGCATCTCAATAGTCCCAATGTAGTTTTCTCTCCTTGTTTCCTGTCCTTCATCTGCTCTAATCTGACCAGAGTTTTTCACATCAGTGCAGATGAAGGAAAGGAGACAAGGAAAGGAGTATTGGATGATTGAGATGCAGCTCAAGTAATGGCATAGATGATTCATATCTGGATAAAGCCACTAGAGGGCAACAGGGTTCAGTGTTTGACAAAATATTACATTTCCAATGCAATGACCAGTCCCAGTTGCCAAATGCCAGTGTTCTTTACTGCACTACACACAGTATGCCCCATTCATCCATAGCCTTTGTTTTATACTGTATAGTAGTGGCCATCATTTAAAAAAAATAAAGGGAACACTAAAATAACACATCCCTAGATCTGATGAATGAAATATTCTTATTAAATACTTTTTTCTTTACATGGTTTAATGTGCTGACAATATCACACACAAACTATCAATGGAAATCAAATGTATCAACTCATGAAGGTCTGGATTTGGAGTCACACTCAAAAGTAAAGTGGAAAACCACACTACAGGCTGATCCAACTTTGATGTAATGTACTTAAAACAAGTCAAAATGAGGCTCAGTAGGTGTATGTGGCCTCCACGTGCCGGTATGACCTCCCTACAATGCCTGGGCATGCTCCTGATGATGTGGCGGATGGTCTCCTGAGGGATCGCCTCCCAGACCTGGACTAAAGCATCCGCCAACTCCTGGACAGTCTGTGGTGCAACGTGGCGTTGGTGGATGGAGCGAGACATGATGTGCTCAATTGTATTCAGGTCTGGGGAACGGGCGGGCCAGTCCATAGCATCAATGTGTTCCCCTTGCAGGAACTGCTGACACACTCCAGCCACATGAGGTCTAGCATTGTCTTGCATTAGGAGGAACCCAGGGCCAACCGCACCAGCATATGGTCTCGCAAGGGGTCTGAGGAGCTCATCTCGGTACCTAATGGCAGTCCGGCTACCTCTGGCGAGCACATGGAGGGCTGTGCGGCCACCCCACACCATGACTGACCCACCGCCAAACCAGTCATGCTGGAGGATGTTGCAGGCAGCAGAACATTCTCCATGGCGTCTCCAGACTCTGTCACATGGCGTCTCACGTCTGTCACATGTTCTCAGTGTGAACCTGCTTTCATCTGTGAAGAGCACAGGGCGCCAGTGGCGAATTTGCCAATCCTGTTGTTCTCTGGCAAATGCCAAACGTCCTGCACGGTGTTGGGCTGTAAGCACACCCCCCACCTGTGGACGTCACGGACGGTTGTGACACAGCCTGGGATTGAACCCGGGTCTGCAGTGACGCCTCAATCAAATTACGGTGCCACTTTTGTTCACATATTCTGCCCCATTTTTACATAGCGAAAAGACTGAAGTGAGCAAGCATGGACATATGTGGTGAGAGTTGGCCGATTTTGTTATGGTGTGTGCAGTTGTGCAGTGTAGTATGTTTGAGTGAGTCAGGTCAAAACTGAGACCATAGAGTATCATTAGCCTAGGTTAGTTAGTACAGTGTCCTTTCTGAACTCTTCCCCCATCCATCCTCAACATCCCACAGTGCAGGCGCGAGATGTTCCCCAATGCTGGATGGGGGGCACGAGTGACAAAGTTTGGGAACCCCTGTACTAAAGTACCAATGGAGACGAAATGCCTCGTATAGCTAACTACCTACAGTATATGCAATCTTGCACTTTTCCCTGATCTTTGACAGAAGTAGCAGAGAGTAGCCTACGACAGCGCATTATGACTGCAGTACGAGCGACAGTGTTGGTTGACGTGGTGTGGGGACGGGGGGCGTGACAGTAGGTCCATTGCACTTGGCCTTGGCAACTCCACCTCCACCATTTCGCCCATGTGTAGCCTACTTTGTGCACTGCCACACACACGCACTCTGTGGTCGTTGAGCCCGTGTGCGGTTTCTCTCTCCTTTTAGCTCTAGATTAGCCATTTTCATAGGTTTACCAACACCCCTCTCTCTGTAATTCTCTCCGACTCTATCCCCCCCGCACAACTTCAAGGCGATTTTCCTCGTCTTTACCCCGACGTTGTTCGTGTTTTTATCCCGGACAGTATTTTGCTTCGTTAAAGTGTATTTTTTGACAGAAGTGCGCACAGATGGAGGACTATCACAAACCCGACCAGCAGACCCTGCAGACGCTTAGGAACATCGCCAACCGGCTCAGGATCAATTCTATCAAGGCTACTACTGCGGCAGGCAGTGGGTAAGCACCATGTTTTAATTCATGCTTCAAAAAGGGGAAAAAAATGTGCGTAATGAGGTGTCCATGCAGGCTAAGTGATAGGTTTACATGCGTAATGACCATGGCTCGGACATTGTGTGCGTATATTACGCATCGCTCCAGAAAAGGCGAATGTTCTTCAATTTTAGCTGTCCATTTGGCATTAATATTTGACATGGATGAAATTGGGTTCCATGTAGATAAAATATGCAGCAATTGTGTTATGCCTTATTATGTTGTAATAGTGATCCCGAGTGGCGCAGCGGTCTAAGGCACTGCATCTCCGTGCGATGTCCGAGCCATGGGCATTACGCATGTAAACCTACAGTCCCTGGTTCGATTCCAGGCTGTATCACATCCGGTCGTGATTGGGAGGCACATAGGGTGGCACACAATTGGCCGGGGTAGGCCGACATTGTAAATAAGAATTTGTTCTTAACTGACCTGCCTAGTTAAATAAAGGTTAAAAAATAGACTACTCGTTGCAGGTGCATTGATACATTATTTTCGAATGTGCAGTAGCGTAACGGCAGGCCTTTTTTAAAAGTATTTGAATTCATATTTTTTTCTGGTTATGTAAGATGTGAACGAAAATGTGATTCAATAATGAATGGGTCGTTACACGTGGTGGCGACGTGGGATTCGTCCGCCGCAACTAAAGGGGCTGCGTTCGTGCCTGGCGCTCCAACGCGCCTGCATAAATTCAGCCTTCACCTCCCATCCTCATCGCAGAGCGAAACGATTGGTGACGGGCTGATTTTGATGCTCGTCGGTCCACCGCGACCTGGGCAATCTCC